>NW_006408633.1:2402580-2409714 GCF_000296735.1 Chrysochloris asiatica
TTGTTTCGTTCTGCTGTGCATGGAGTCGCTATGAGTCGGTTCCGACTCGATGGCACCTGACAACAACAACAACGACAACAACCAGTAGAGTATATTTCTATCATTTCTTTCCTTAAGCAATATCTGTGAAGTTATTAAAGAACAAATATTACTCACTATCTCAAAAACTCCCTGCAAAAGCAAAAACATGGCCATATAAGCTATGATGTTTTCATCTAAACAAGGCAGCCCTAGAGACTTAATTCTATAACAAACTTTTAAAAACCAAGACCATAAAGGAGAAGAAAGGATGAGCAATGTCTCAGAATCCTGCACCCTGTTTGTTAACCCTGATCTGTCTCTTCATAGAAAATGATCTTTATATTCCAACAATGTGTTTTCCTTTTTAGTTCCAGGTGGTATGATGTAATTGCATTAGTAATTGAAAATTATATGGAAAAGAAAAGCTACCTTACAAATGATATGCAAATTTTTGCAATTAAAAAAAAAGTGATTTTTATACCACTTAATACAATAAGAATAACACTGAGGTTCTTCTACAGAGAAGAATCAGGTCTTTTCCTGGACTGCTTTGGAAGGTGGAATTCAGTAGAATGGCAGGAGATAGAAGGAAGAAGTGAGAACATGTTCTGACAACTTCTAAATGACGTAGGGACCCAGAAGCAAACCATCTATACATCTACCCACTGGAAGATTCTTATTCATTTAACAAGACATATTTATGGTATTTTATCAGACAGTACTAAAAGTCTATGAAGTCTTCATTTACATTCAAGTTAAACTTTCAATATTTACTACACCCTGGAGAACAGTGAACTATTCATACAGCCCTGGTAAACTTGGGCTAAAGAGCAAAGACATCATAGTCATTAACTGAAAAAGAGAGCAAAAGAATCAGAGGTGATCAACAGAGGCCTATAAGTTTTGTTTCAAGTAACAAGTAATTTGTACTTTAGGAAATATGGAGATATGTTCTGTTTGTAATTAAAAGGAAAAGGAGTGTAAAGAGGGTTGGCTACAAAGAGAAAATAAAAGGGAAATTTGTGGAGATGAATCTATTCTGCATGTTTATTGTAATGCCAATTCTACATATTTGTTAAAATTCATAAAACTATATATCACTAAATTATACATGAGAAAATTGTTCAGTAGGTAAATGTTGTGCTATATATATGTTTGCAAAAATTTAAAAAGCAAATTAGACTATATTTAACTTCAAATATATGTTACAAAAAAAGTAGACTTGGCAAATTAATGTTTTTTGGATGAAGAATACAGGGTTAATATATAAAAGTCAATTGTATGTCTAAATATAGTAATGAAAAATAAAAATTTGAAGTTGAAATTATCTACATTAGCACTAGTGAAAATTAGATAAGTAAAAATAAATTATACAAAATGAATACAAAATTTATATAAGAAAATCTATAAAATTTTCATCAAAGAAATCAGAGAAGATTTAAATAAGATGAATACATATTCCTATTCATAAATAGGAAGACTCAATGTTTTTAACATGCCAATTATCCCCAAGTTCATCTACAGATTTTATGTAATCCTAATTAAAATTCCAGCAAGATTTTTTTGTGGATATCAACAAACTGACTCTAAATTTTATATGAAAACATAAAAGACTGAGAATAGTCAATACAATACTGAAAAATAAACTTGGAGGACTGATACTAACCGACATCAAGAGTTACTATTTTATAATATTGATCATGACAGCATGTATTGGCATAAAAAATAGAGACACATATCAATATCTCAGAATACTACAACCTGTTTGTTAACCCTGTCAAAATAATAAAGACTCCAGAAATAGATTTATACGAATGTTTTCAGCTGATCTTTAACAAAGGACCAAAGGAAATATAATGGAAAATGGATAGTCTTTTCTATACACTATTCTGGAATAAATGGACGGTCATATGCAATAAAATTTCTAGACATAGTATTTACACATCTCACAAAAACATGGCTCAAATGGATCTTAGGAATAAATTTAATGCAAAAGCATAAAACTTGAAAAAGAAAATCTAGTTGACCTTGAGCTTGGTGATACATTTTGAGACTCAACGCTAAAAGCACAACTCATGAAAGGAAAAAAAAAAAATCAATAAATTAGGCTTTATTACAGGAAAAAATATCTAGTCTGTGAAAGACATAGATGGTGTTGGTGGTTATGTGCCATGGAGTCTGTTCCAACTCATAGCGGGGTCTGTTCTGAGGCATTACAAGAGTAGAAAACCTCATTTTTCTACCATGGAACAGCTGGTTGATTTGAACTGCTGACCTTGAAGTTAACAAGACTCCTTGTGAAAGACATTACCAGGACTCCTTGTGAACAACATTAAAAGACTGAAAAGACAATCCACATGTATCTGATAAAGGACTTGTATCTAAAAATAAAGAAAGTTATACTCAGCAACAACAACAACAACAATTAACAACCAAGTTACAAAATAGGCAGAAAAGATGAACAGACACCTTGTTAAAGCAGACATTCAGAAGGCAAATGAATGTATTAAAGGATGCTCAACATCTTGCTGTTGTCAAGTGCTGTCCAGTCAGTTCTGATTCATAGCAACCCTGTCTAGAGTTTCCAAGTAGTGTCTCAAAAGTTTGAATCACCATCCTGGAGGTTAGCAGTCCAGTGCTTATCCTATAGTTCCAAAAGTTGAATCTGACTCACAGTGACCCTATGTACAACAGAAGGAAACACTGTCTGATCCTGCACAATCCTCATAATCATACTTACGTTTGAGCCCATTGTTGCAACCATTGTGTCAAGCTATCCCAAAGAAAGTCTTTCTCTTTTTCATTGACCCTATATTTTACCAAGCACGATGTCCTACTTCAGGGACTGGTCCCTCCTGATAATGTGTCTAATGTATGGGAGACAAAGTTGCTGTTAGATACCATCAAGTCAACTCCACCTTATATGTAACCTAATGGTATATTGCGCAATCTGAGCTATCCTCATATTTGGTATAGTTGAGTACATTGCTGTGATTGTATTGAGAGTTGACCTTATTATTACTGACCCTGATGTTCTTTTCTAGTGATTGGTCTTTCCTAAAACCCTATACAGAGTTACTATGAGTCAGAACTGACTTGAAGACAGTTAAGAATAAAAATAATGATAAACCAAAATAAGCAAGCTAAAGTCTCACCATCATAACCTCTAATAAACAGTTTTGTTGTACTCCTTCCAAGACTGATTTGTCCATTCTTCTGGTTGTTGTCGTTAAGTGCTATCAAGCATGTTCTGATTCATAGCCATCTGAATTGCATTTCTAAGATTTTAAATCGTCATGGGAGAGAAAGTCTCATCTTTCTCCTGGGGAGCAGATGGTGGGTTTGAACAGCAAACTTTGTGGTTCTCAGTCCAGTGCTTATCATATGGAGTCACCAGGATCCCATTCTTCTGGTAGTCCATTGTATATTCACAACACCACAAACTGAATTCATTAATTCTTCTTCTGTAGTTATTTTTTTATTGTCCAGCTTACATATATATATGAGGCAGTTGAAAGGATCTTGCCTTAGACCAGGTACATTTTTTGCATCAAACTGACATCTTTACTTTTTAGAATGTTAAAGGGATCTTTTACAGCAGGTTTACCAAATACAGATCTAATCGTCATTTGATTTCTTGACTGCTGCAAGGAATCAAATAGAATTGAGGAGCATCTGTTGGGTTTGAATGACAATCCTTGTGGTTTGCAGTCCAGTGCTGATCCTATACCACATATCAGTTAGAGAAAAGGTGGAGAAAGATGAGGGTTTCTTCTCCTGCAAAAATTTTAAAAGCCTTGGAAACTTAATACAGTCTGAACCAATTTAGCAGCACTTAAAAACAGCAATCTACACTGTTGTTGTTGTTAAGTGATGTCAGGTCAATTCCAACCCATAGCTACCCTATATAGGGTTTCCAAGGAGCAGCTGGTGAGCTTGAACTGCCAACCTTACAGTTCATACAGCTTTACAGTTTGGCGCATTAACTCACAGCACCACACTTAGAATAACTAAAATACCAAACACTGACAACACCAATGTTGAAGAGGAGGTGGAGCAACATGATCACTCATTCATTGTTGATGGATATGTAAAATCGTACAACCACTTTGGAAGATAGTCTGACAATTTTTTACAAAGCTAACAATAATACACAATACAGTAGTTGTACTTATAAGTATTTACACAATTGAGCTGAGAATATTTTCACACAAAAACTCATGTATGAATTTTGCAACTGTATAAAAATTGCAATCAACCAAAATTTCCTTCAGTTAATAAACTGTGGTATATCCATACAATGGAGTATTATTGAGCAATAAAAAAAAGCTATCAAGCTATGAAAAAATCAGGGAAAAATCTTCATACCTATTAAAGTCACATAAGTCAATCTAGAAAGAATACACAAAGTGTGATTCTGGTTTTCAATGGCTGATTTTTCCTTTCTGTACTTCAGAAGAAAGGTGTACTTCAGAAGAAAGATCTGGCAATCCACTTCCTCCAAATACCAGCCACTAAAAATCCTTATTGTTGTTTTTGGGTACCATTAAGTCTGTATTTACTTATAGTGGCCTTATGCACAACACAAGGAAACACTGCCTGATCCTGCTACAATCTCACAATCATTGCTATGTTTGATCTCATTGCTGCTGTCACTGTGCCAGTTCATCTCATTAAGGGTCTTCCTCTTTTACATTGACCCTCCATTTTACCAAGTATGAAGTCATTCTCTAGAAAATTGTCCATTCTGATAATATGCCCAAAGTATGAAAATGAAGTCTGGTCATCTTAGCTTCTAGGAAGCATCTGGCTGTACTTCTTCCCACAAAGATTTGTTTGTTCTTTTGGTAGTCCATGGTACTCTAAATATTTTCCTCCAACACTATAACTCAAATGCATCAATTCTTCTATGGTCTTCTTTATTCATTGTCCAATGTTCACATGCATATGAGGTTATTGAAAATCTCATGGCTTGAGTTGGGCTCATCTTAGTCCTCAAAATGGCATCTTTGCTCTTCAACACTATAAAGAGGTCTTGTGCAGCAGATTTGCCTATTGCAATACATTGTTTGATTTCTTGCCTGCTGCTTTCATGAGTGCTGATGGTTGATCTGAACCAAATGAAGTCTTTGACGTCTTTTTTCCATTTATCTTCATGTTATTTATTGATCCAATATAAAGAAAAAAAAAAAATGCTTCTTTACGTTGAGGGGCAACACATACCAAAGGCTGTGGTCTTTTAAGTCCTCTTCACTTTCAACAAGCAAGGTTGTTTCACTTGCTTATGGCAGGCTGTTAATGAGTCTTACACCAATGTTGATGTCATGTTTTTTTTCATATAATCCAGCTTCTCAGATTATTTGCTTAGCATACAGATTAACAAAACATAGTGAAACAATACAATGCTGCCATACAGCATAACTTTTCCCAATATTAAGCCATTCAGAGTTCCCTTGTTCTGTTTGTACAACAGTTTTGTGGGTTGTGTACATGCTCCTTATGAGCACAATGAATTGATCTGAAAAATTAATTATCTGTAATGCTGCCCATATCTTGCCATGATCCATACAGTCAAAAGCCTTTGTACAGTCAATAAAACACAAGTAAACATCTTTCTGGTATGCTCTGATTTTAGTCAAGATCCAACTGACATTAGCAATGATATCCCTCATTGAAGCTCACGTAGAAGTATCTCAGAAGAAAGATCTGACAATCTTCTTCTTACAAATATCAGCCATTGAAAATCCTAACTGGGCACAATTCTACTTTAACAAACATGTAATTATCTTGAGTTGGAATCAACTAGACATTAACTAGCATAATAGCAGCAAACAAATCAATGGTTGTTGAAATTGTGTTTGCCACACAATTTTTGCCAATTCAACTTTTTACAGGTATACAACGTATTGACATCATTTATAATCATTAGATGTGCAATCCTATTCTTAATCAATACAATTTTTCCATCACCATAAATAAACTGAAACACAGTCTTCCATAAACAATAATCCACTGGAGCTCACTCCATTCCACCCCTAGTAATCACTAATAAAATTTAATTTATATAACTTTGTCTTTGTATTTTTAAATGTTATGTCATAAATGCATGTCCTTTTATGATTGACTTATTTCACTGAGCATAATGTATTTAAGCCCATCTATTCAAGGAATTTTAAAAAGTTCATGGAAGATGCATATTATGAAATCACTATGCATGTATGTTAACATTTTTGCACCAAAATAAGCACATCTTATTAAGCTTAGAAACCAAAAGCCATCATACACATCTATTCATACAAGTCAATGTCTGTGGTTGTTCCTGTAGGCTCAACTATCATTTCCAGTTGCTATTGAAGCCCTACCTGGTTGGGAGGAAATCAGTGAAAGCTTTTTAAAAGAGACAAATTTTGTACTAAGTCCCAAGAGAACAAGAAATAATGAATAGGGAAAGGAAGAAACTCAGCTACTGCAGACCTCAAGAATATCTCTCATAATGGGATACTATCCTCTGAAAGCTTGTGACACACAGAAAATGGTACATTTAGCCCAACAAATTGCTAATATTGTGAACAGATTCTTTTGCATGCATTTCTAGGGCACTTTATATTTTCTGCCAACCCAAAAGAACCTCTTTAAAAGAGTTTTAAAGAGGGTCACAGGAAGCATTGGCCCATAGAAATATAGTTCTTATATGCTTACATATATGGCCAAGGAAATTTATCACAGAAAAATTGCGAATCAAATTATTTCAAAAATTTAGACCGTCAAAGCCTTAAAAGCCATGCTTTCCTAAAACACAAAGATACATTCTTATTCACCTTTCTTATAAAGGTCTCCATTAGAATAAAATTTTTAAAAAGTTGAATGACAATTCTAAAGAAAAGTAGTCAACACTTTCATTTTTCCATTTGACTTATCTTAGAGCTTCTACTATATACTCCATTAAAATTGCTAGATAAGTAATAGCTACAGGCCACAGCAACATTTAAGTTGACTTTCCTTAGATAATAACCATTACCAAAAGAGATATTGGCATTTCTCTCCCAACCCTTCCTTTTTTTTATTTGTTTTATTGTCAAAAGTTTACAGGTAAGGCTTCTGGTTTGCCAGGGC
>NW_006408633.1:2409814-2412553 GCF_000296735.1 Chrysochloris asiatica
TTCAGTTTGAATTTGCATATGAGCAGTTGATGGTCTGTTCCACAGTCTGCCGCTGGCCTTGTTTTGACTGATGATATGGAGCTTTTCCATCGTCTCTTTCCACTGATGCAGTCAATTTGATTTCTGTGTATTCCATCTGGTGATGTCCATGTGTATAATCATCTGTATTGCTGTCTAAAGGAGGTATTTGAAATGAACAAATCATTGGTTTTTCAGGATTATGTCATGTGGTCTCCAGCATCATTTCTATCACCAAGACCATATTTTCCAATTACTGATCCTTCCTCTTTGTTTCTAGTCTTTGCATTGCAATCACCATTAATGATCAATACATCTTGATTGCATGTTTGATCATTTTCCGATTGAAGAAGTTGGTAGAATTGTTCTATTTCATTCTCACTTACTTTAGAGGTTGGTGTGTAATTTTGAATAATAGTGGTATTAGCTGGGCTTCCCTGTGGGCACATAGGTATTATCCTATTACAGACAATATTTTACCTTATGACTGATCTTGATATGTTCTTTTTGACGATGAATGCAACACCATTTCTCTTGAATTTGTGATTAAGACATAGTAAACCATGTGGTTGTCAGATTCAAAATGGCCAATGCTTGTCCATTTCAGCTCATTAGTGTCTAAGATATTGATGTTTATGCTTTCCATTTAATTTTTTTGACAATTTCCAATTTTCTTAGATTCATACTTCGGACATTCCATAAGAGTTTCTTACATTTCCATTTATTTCTTTTTGATACTCTTAGTTTCGTTATGTAGATCTGAATTTCTGATCTATATCTGTTGCTTTGTCTCTAAATAACTTGTTTTAACTTTTCTTGCAAAGCTGATCTACTGGCAATACATTTGCTAATTTGTTATTTGTGTAAGAAGTCTTTATTTCTCCCTCACTTTTTAAAGTAGTTGAACCAGATTAAAAAAAAAGTTGCAGTTTAGTTGTTTTTTTTTTATTTTGTTTTATTTTATCAATGCAAATATTTCAGTTAATTCTTTTGTTTCTTTCATGGTTTCTGGCAACAGGGTTAATATCCTTCTTCCTCTATTGGTAAAACTTCCCCTGTCCTTTGATTTCATCGAAGAATTTCTCTTTATATTTTGTTTTCTGAAATTTTAATATTATATGCTTACATGTCATTATTGTGTTATTTGTCCTGCTTGGTGCCCTCTGAACTTCTTGCATTTGAGGTTTGGTTTCTGTCATTAATTTTTAAAAAAAACCTGTAGATATTGTTACTTCTGAGATTTCGTCTGCTCTCTTCTCTCTCTTTTCTATCTGGTATTCACATTACATGTATGCTGCTCCTTTTGCAATTGCCCCACAGTTCTTGGATATTCTTTTATTTTTATGTGCATTTCACTTTTGGGAAGTTTCTAATGACGTATCTTCATGGTCACTAATTCTTTCCCCAGTCATGTTTAGTTTTCTGGTGAGTCTATTAAAGTTATTTCTGGGCTGATAATTTGAAAATCTCTAATTGTTATGAATTTTTTTGTCTCTTCAGATTGTGCTTTTGTTTGTTGCTATTGTTGTTGGTGGTGTTTTTTGTTTGGTTGATTGATTTTTGTTGGGGTGGTAATTTTGACCTCCTGCTTGTCTCCTGATATTTTTTAGTAAACCATACTTGGTATTTCAGGCTATAGGAACTGAGATATATAGTCCTTTGCTGTTGTTAAGTGTCATAGTGACCCTGTATAGCTAGTGAGTTTGAGCCCCTGAACTTGCAGTTCACAGTCCCGGGTATGTATCCTACATACACCATCCCAACTCCATAGAATCTCTTATGATGAAGTTTTCTGTTAATCTGTGAAGAGTTAGACTGTATTTACTATTTTCTCATTTAACAGCACTCAACAACAATAGCTGTAGATTTCAGAAACCTCCAGTTCTTCTAGTGTCATTGCTTATGTCTGCTCTGTTGTTTTCAGATTTTCTCAGAAATTCTTTCTCACATATTCTGAATCCTGTAGCTCTTTTCAGCTGTGGTCCACTGTTGCTATGTGGAAACATTTTTGATGTGCTGTTGAAGTGTGGAGGTGGAAGGTGGGAAGTGTTCAATTATCATAAGATAAAGTTGCAGACTAATTCTAAACCTGTGTCCCTGGGCTATCCGCCTCAGCTCTTCTCTTCATTTCTATGGTAGAAATGAAGGGTAAAGGCTTGAAGTGGCTAACTTCCCTTTTCCCAAGTCAGATATGATTCTAATGAAGTCTTTCTTTCCTTTGCTGGATTGTGAAAAATTACCAGCTGTCTTGTTTTCAAGTATTACTTTTTTCCTTTCCCTGACAGAAGTAGGAAGATAGTTAACATTTCAATGTTCGTGCCAGTTACTGGCTTCTGTGGTGTCTACTTCAGGTAAACTGATCTGTAGCCTCTGAAATAATCTCTCCATTTTTCAGGGTGGCATTTTCTCCTATGATGTCAATTATCTGATGGGCCTTAGAATAGGTGTTTATTTTGAGTGCTATAGCTTTTTTTTTTTGTTTTGTTTTGTTTTTTTTGTGAATGTAGAAGTGATGAGTTGTGAGTCCTTTAGATGTCAGAGCAAGAACTGGAAGTCCATTATTTTTCCTTTTCTTTGAGAGAAAAATTTAATCTTAAAACTCAAAATAAGATGTAGACAAGGATTTTTAAAATAACTCTAACCAGTAGATTTTTAAAATAACTCTAACCACCACTCGTCTGTCTGTCGTGCTGTGGTGGATTGAGTTGCTGTGATTCTGAG
>NW_006408633.1:2412653-2419024 GCF_000296735.1 Chrysochloris asiatica
ATTTGTTACACTCGGCCCTAGCGGGCCTCGAACCTCTGATTAGTCTTACACGGTCTGCAACAGTATTTCATTCTGCAGTGCATAAGGTCTCTATGAGTTGGTACCGACGAGATGGCACCTAATAACAACAAAAATTTTGTTAATTTGCTTTTTATGTTTATGTCTCATATACATTTGAAGTTAAGTTTTGTTAAAGGTTTAAGGATTAGGTCTCTTTTACCTGTGTATGGATTTCCAGCTGTTCTAGAAACATTTGTAAAAAATACTATCCTCCTCATTTAATTGATTCTGCCCCCTTATCAAAGATCATCAGACTCTGTATGGGTCTATTTCGGAACTATTTACTTCATTGATCAATTTACTCTTTTGCAATATAAAATCATCTTCATTGCTACATATTGATTGTTGCTGTTATTGTTGAGTGCTAGAGAGTTGGTTCTGACTCATTGAGACCCCATGCAGAACACTGTCCAGTCTTGGTACTTTCAATATTCTTTTCCTATACACATAATTGAAAGACTTTGCCTAGTCAAAAAAGCATAGGTAAACATATTTCTGGTATTCTCTGCTTTCAGCCAATATTCATCTGATATCAGCAATTATATCTCTTGTTCCATGTCCTCTGCTGAAACTGGTTTGAACCTCTGGAATTTCTCTATCAATGTGTGGTTCAAGCCGTTTCTGTATTACCTTTAGTAATAGTTTATTCGCATGGGGTATCAATGATATTGTCTGATGATTTACGCATTCCATTGGGTCACCTCTCTTTAGAATGGGCATAAATACAGATTACTTCCAGTCAGTAGGCCAGGTAGTCTTCTTACAAATTTCTTGGCATAGATGAGTGAGTGCCTCCAGTACCACACAACTTTGTTGAAAGATTTAATTTATATTCCATTAATTCCTGGTGCCTTGTTCTTTGCAGACAATTTCAACTCACCTTGGATTTCTTCCTTCAGAATCATTGGCTCCATATGGTATATTAACTCTTGAAATGGTTGAACATCAACCTTTTATTTTTTTGGTACATCTTTATATTCCTTCTATCTTCTTTTGATGCTTTCTTCATCACTCAGTATTTTGACCATAGAATCATTCAACTCGGTAAGTCAAGGTTTGAATTTTTGCTTCAGTTCCCTGAGCTTAAGAAATGCTGAGTGTGTTCTTCCCTTTTGGTTTTCTAGTTACAGGTCTTTGGACATTTTGTTATAATGTTTGACTTTGTCTTCTTGAGCTGACCTTTGAAATTTCCTGTTTAGCTCTTGTGCCTCTTCGTTTCTTCTATTTGCATTTTCATCTTTATGCTGTAGAGCAATTTCAGAGTCTGTTCTGACATTCATTTTTGTTTTTTCCTTCTCTCTTTTCTTCTCAATGACCTTTTGCTTTCTTCCTGTATGATGTTGTTGATGTCATCTCACAACTCTTTCTGACTTTCAGTCTTTAGTGTCTATATCAAATCTCTTCTTCAGATGAGCTCTAATTTCAGATAGGATATATAAAAGGTCATATTTTGGCTTTCATGGACTTGTTTTCATTTTCTTCAGCTTCAGTCTGAATTTGCATATGAGTAATTGATGGTCTGTTCCACATTCTGCCCCTGGCCTTGTTATGGCTGATGACAGTCTTTCCACTGTTTCTTTCCACAGATGTAGTCAGTTTGATTCCTGTGTATTCCATCTGATGAGGTCCGTGTGAATAGTCGTCTTTTATATTGGTTAAAACTGGTATTTGCAATGGAGTAGTCATTGGTCTTGCAAAATTCTATCATCAGTTTTATAACCAAGGCTATATTTTCCAACTACTGATCCTTCCTCTTTGTTTCCAACCTTTACATTCCAATTGTCAATAATTATCAATACGTCTTGATTGCATATTTTGATCAATTTCAGAATGAATAAATTGATAGAATTCTTCAATTTCATCATCACTGACTTTAGTGGTTGGTGCATAAATTTGAATAATAATGGTATTAACTGGTGTTCCTTGTAGGTGGGTGGATATTACCCTATCACAGAGAGTATTGTACCTCATGACTGATCTTAATATGTTCTTTTTGATAATGACTGCAATGCCATTCCTCTTCAATTTGTCATTCCCAGCATAGTAAATGATGTGATTGTCAGAATCAAAATGGCTATTATAAGGACGTTGATGTTTATAGGCTCTATTTCATTTTTGACAATTTCTAATTTTCCTAGTTTTATACTTTGTACATTCCATGTCCCAATTGTTAGTGGGTTTTTACAGCTGTTTCTCTTCATTTTGAATGTTCCCCATAAGCAAATGAAGGTCCTGAGGGCTTTACTCCATTCGTGGCATCACAGTCATCTCTACTTTGAGGAGGCAGCTCTTCCTAAATCGCATTTTGAGTGCCTTCCAACCTGAGGGGTTCATATTCTGGCATTGTATCTCACAATATTCTGGTATTCTTCCTCATGTTTCAGTATGCAATAATCTGGTGCTGACAGTGTTCCACTGCTATTCATATGGTTTTCAGTGACTAAAGTTTGGAAGTAATTCATCTCTCCTACTTCTTTGTCTGTCTTCATCTTTTAGCTCAGCTGAAACCTGCCCACGATGGGTATCCCTGCTGGTATTTAAAATATGGGTAGCATAGCTTCCATAATCATAGCAACGGACAAGCCACCACAGAATGACAAACTGATAGATGAGTAGTGGTATAACCTCATAAGGATGTAAAAGTTGGACTATCAATATGGAAGACCATAGAAGAATTGATGCATTTGAGCTATGTTGCAGAAGAATATTAAAAATACCATGAACTACCAGTAAAGCAAACAAATCTGTGTTGGAAGAAGTACAGCCAGAATCCTCCTTAGAAGCCAGGAAGGCCAGACTTCATGTCTTCATACTTCAGGAACATTATCTGGAGGTTCTAGCGTTTAAAAGAGCATCATGTTTGTTAAAATGGAGGATCAGCAAAAAAGAAGAATATGGACATGGATTAGCATAGTAGCAATGGAAATGGACTGAACAGTAACAATTTGAGGATGGAGCAGGACCAGGGTGTGTTTAGTTCCATTGTACACACCTAACAACAACATCTTCTTTCTTGGTGGTTCTGTGGCACTTCACCCTCTACTGGCTTCTTTCTCCTTTTATCTGTTGTAAGATAAAAGATGATTCAGCAACTAAACCTAAGGGAAAGTCAGTTTACATTGAATTGGGGCTGTGGACTGAATGTTGTTGTTGTTATGCGCCATGGAGTCGGTTCCGACTCTTAGCAAGCCTATACATGGTTTCCAAAGCTGTAAATCTTTACGGAAGCAGAAAGCCTCATCTTTCCCCCTCAGAACAGCTGGTAGTTTTGAACTGCTGACCTTAAGGTTCGCAGCCCGATTTGTAACCGCTATACTACCAGAGCTCCTTGTGACCTGAATACGACTGATAAATTAAGTTAGGGTGATACAACCCATACTAATTTCATTGGCATAAGGAAAATAATCTAATTTTTGTTGTTGTTGTTGGTATTAAGTGTCATCAAGTCCTTTCCAACTTGCAGTAACTCTGTATAGGATTTCCAAAGAGGAACTGGTGGGTTTGAACTGCCAACATTGTTGTTCAAAACAACTTTGTGTTCCAGTGCATTAACCAGAACTCCTAATAGCCTAAACCTACCTCATTGGAGTCCTGGTGTGGTGCTGTAGGATAGGCATTGGACTGATAACCATAAGGATGGTGGTTCAAATCCATCATCCACTCCTCAGAAACTTTATGCAGGATTGCTATGAGTCAGACTGACACAACAGCATTTAACAGCAACAGCACCAATTCTATCTCATTAGCCATAGATGGATGTTATGATTTATAACACTTCACAAAATGGAGGATAATCACAATACTGGGAATCATGATCTAGCCAAGTTGACATATATTTTGGGTAGACACAATTCAATTCATGAGTGATGGGAAAAAAGAAAACATTTCCTTATTGTTGTTAGGTGCCATGGAGCCAGTACCGATTCATAGCAACCCTTTGTACAACATAACAAAAAACTGCTGGGTCCTTGACCAATCTCACAATTGTTGCCCCGTTTGAGCCCATTGATGCTGCCACCCAGCTAATCCATCTCGTTTGGGGTCTTCCTTTCCTCTGGACCTCCACCTTACCAAACATGATATCCTTCTCCAGCGACTGGTCCCTCCTAACAATATGTCCAAAGTATGAGAGACGAAGTTTGCCATTCTGCACTGCAATGAGCACACTGGCTACACTTCTTTTAACACAGATCTATTGGTTCTTTTGGCAGTCCATGGTGCTTTCAATATTCTCCTGCAACACCGTAAATCAAATAATCAATTCTATGGTCTTGCTTACTCACTGTCCAGCTTTCACATATATATATGAGGTTATTGAAAATAGCATGGCTTGGGTCAGGTCTACCTTGGTCCTCAAGCTGACTTCTTTGATCTTCAACACTTTAAAAAGGTCTTGTGCAGCAGATTTGCCTAATGCACTATGTCACTTGATTTCTTGACCGCTTCTTCCATAAGTGTTGATAGTTGATCCAAGAAGAATCAAGTCCTTGACAACGTCAATCTTTTCTTTATTGAAAAGAATGTTGTTTATTGGTCCAGTGGTGTGGTTTTTTAGTTTCTTTTCATTGAAATGCAATCCATACTAAAGGCTGGGTCTTTGATCTTCATCACTAAGTCCTCTCTGAAGTCCTTCATTTTAAGCCCTCTTCACTATCAGCAAGCAAGGTTATATCATCTGCACATAGCTGGTTGTTAATGAGTCTTCCTTTAATTCTGATGCCACGTTTTTCTTCAAATAACCCAGCTTCTCAGATTATTTGCTTAGCAAACATACGAGTAAAATTTTGCTGAAGGTAATACAGAAACGGCTACAATCATACATTGACAGATAACTTCCAGAGGTTCAAGCCGGATTCAAAAGAGGCCATGAATGAGGGATATCATTGCTGATGTCTGATGAATCTTGGCTGAAAACAGAGAATATCAGAAAGATGTTTACCTATGCTTTATTGACTATGCAAAGGCTTTCAATTGTGTGGATCATGACAAGCTATGGACAACATTGTGAAGTATGAGTATTATGGAACACTTAATTGTGCTCATGAGGAATCATGAGTCAGTGGTTCGAAAAGAAGATGGAAACACTTAATGTTTTAAAATTAAGAAACTTGTGTGACAAGGTTGTATTATTTCACCATACTTATTCAAACTGCATGCTGAACAAATCATCCAAGAAGCTGAGTTCTATGAAGAAAAATGTGGCATGAGAATTGGAGGAAGATTCATTAACAACCTGCAATGTGCAGATGATACAACCTTGCTTGCTGAAAGTGAAGAGGACTTAAAACATTTACTGATGAAGATCAAAGAGCACAGCTTTAAGTATGAATTATATCTCAATGTAAAGAAAACAAAAATCCTCACCCCTGGACCAGTAAACAGCATTCTTATCAATGGAGAAAAGATTGAAATTGTCAAGGACTTCATTCTTCTTGGATCAACTATCAACACTCACAGAAGCAACAATCAAGAGATCAAACGATATATTGCATTAAACAAATCTTCTGCACAAGCCCTTTTAAAAGTGTTGAAGAGCAAAGATGTCAGCTTGAGGACTACAATGCACCTGACCCAAGCCATGGTATTTTCAATAACCTCATATGCATGCAAATGTTGCACAGTGAATAAGGAAGACCGCAGAAGAATTGATGCCTTTGAGTTATGGTGTTGGAGGAGAATATTGAAAGTGCCATGTACTGCCAAAAGAACCAATAGATCCGTTTTGGAAGAAGTGAAGCCAGAGTGCTCCTTAGAAGCCAAGATGACCAAACTTCATCTGTCACACTTTGGCCATATTGTCAGAAGGGAGCAGTCACTGGAGAGGGGTATCATGTTTGGCAAGGTGGAGGGTCAGAGGAAAAGAGGAAGACCCACAACGAAATGGATTGGCCAAGTGGCAGCATCGATGAACTCAAGCGTGGCAACAATAGTGAGGTTGGCCCAGGATCGGACATTGTTTCATTCTGCTGTGCATAGTGTCGCTATGGGTTTTTACCGACTTGATGGCATCTAACAACAACAATCCATGCACCTACAGTGAAGCCCAGTTAATACCACTATTATTCAAATGTATGCACGAACCACTAAAGCCAGTGAAGGTGAAATAGAAAAATTCTACCAACTTCTTCAGTCTGAAATTGATCAAACATGCAATAAAGATGTATTGCTGATTACTGGTGTTTGGAATGCAAAAGTAGGGAGCAAAGAGGAGGGACCAGTAGTTGGAAAATTTGGACTTGGTGATAGAAATGATGCTGGAGAACTAATGATAGATTTCTGCAAGACAAACAATTTGTTTGTTTCAAATACCT
>NW_006408633.1:2419124-2426796 GCF_000296735.1 Chrysochloris asiatica
AAAAAAGCTAAAGAGGATAGAGAGAAACACTGTTAACTGATGATATATGGAGGAGATAATAATCAATGTAACAAAACAAGCTATATGAATGGTTGAATGTGAAGCTGATGATGTGCCCTGTAAACTTTCACTCAACCCAAAATAAAAACATTTAATTTAAAAAAAAAAAAGTTTACAGGTAAAATAAACGTCCACTGTACTATGTTACTTATCCTAAGTTCCTGTTTTAAGAATATCTCCATCCAAGATAATGGTGTACTCTCCGGGACAACTGAAGTAGTTTTTTAAGCAATATTATCTTCAATTTAAACAGAGGGAAAAGGATTAAAGGGTTTCTTTAATCCATCTTCACTGCACACAAGTTACATTGTGGAAGATTCAAAAATTAAATAACTACAGAATCTCGACAACTCATGTAAATAGATGAAGATGCTCTAGTACTAGAAAAAAGGCAATGTGGCAATTACGGACTGCAGTGAAGGAGTGCGGTCATTTCTGTCTAAAGGGAGCCTGCTACTAACTTTCAGCTATTGTTGGCTAAGACCATGAGATCTTGGGAAGGACAATGGTTATGTAGGATAAGCAAAGAATTAAGAACTGTAAGGTTGGCAGTTCAAGTCCATCAGCAGTTCCACATGAGAAAGATGAGGTTTTCTGCTCCCACAAGGATTTACAGCCTCAGAAACACTATACAGAGGAGTCCTAGTTTGTTGACATAGGATAAGAACACGATCTTAATGTTGGTTTGAACCACAAGTTCTGCAGTTCAAACTTACCAGTCGCTCTTTGGAAATGCTATACAGGGTCGTTACTGACCCAACAGAACTTAACAACACAATAACTTGAGTTAGAACCAACTCGATGATACTTAGCAACAACAACAAGCATAAGTTCTCAGTAGAGTTAGATGTACCAGTGTTCTAAAGAAGAAGAAAAAAATGAAAATATGCTTTGTCTGTAGTGTTTCACAACTTAAAATGCATACTAAAATACTTGAAACCCTGAGCCAAATGCATCATGATGGCCAGTCAAATTCAGTCAAAGGGCTGAATTTTGCAAGCATCCTCTCTATATTTATTGACCTCATACATTCAAGTTTCCCCATGACAGTACCAGTCATGATGTTCTTCTGCATGGACTGGTCCCTTCTGATAATATGTCTGAAGTATGAGAGACAAATTCTGGCCATTCTGGCATCTAAGGAGCATTCTGGAAGTACTTCTTACAACACAGATTTGTTTGTTCTTGTGGCAGTCCATGATACTTTGAATATTCTCCTATAACATCATAGCTGAAATGCATCGATTCTTCTACAGTGCAGCAAAATAAGTGAGCAATTTGATAGGAAGGGATTTTGTTGTTGGTGAAGGATATTGAATATGTGGAGCCTTGGTGTGGCACTGTGGGTTAATGTGCTGGACTGCAAGGTCAGTTTGAACTGCAGGGACAGCAGTTAAACCTCACCAGCCACTCCTAGGAAACCGTATACAGGGTTCTATGAGTCAGAATTGACTCCACACACTTAACAACAATAACAACAGCAATGAGCTGCCAGAAGAATGAGCAAATCTGTCTAGGAAGAAGTACAAATGAATATTATTATTATTAGATTTTCTATTTCTGAATATGAAAAAAAAAAAAATAAGGCATTCAGAGGATCAAATAACTTGCTCAAAGTAAGTCATTTTAATAGGTGGTGTCAGTTCTAGCGATGTGATCTTAAACATTATGTCTTTGTTTTTGTCAGTGTTAGTCAATTATTGTAACAAACAACTGCAATTTTTAGTGATTTGCCAAAGTAACCATTTATTTCTCACTTCTATCACTCTCCAATAAGGTTTGTTGGTACCAGCTGGACTCTTGTTTCATACATGCAGGGACTTATCTACTTCTGTCTACTGATTATGCCACCCCCAAAGTTTTCATTGACCTTCTGCATCCATGTGGAAAGGGAGGATCTGAAGACAGCTATCATCAATCAGATCTAGGTATACATCTCTTTTGTCCAGGTTCTATTGGCCATAATTCAGTAGCATGGCCTACCTAACCCAAATGGAGGCTTGGAAAGATAATCTAGTGTTCTGTCCAGTCAACCTCCCTATAACATTCCCTAAAGGTCAATGTTATAACAATAAATATGTAACTTGCTGAATAATATTCTAAGATAAGTTAGAATTACTTAGTGCATTGATGCATGCCCTAGTGGTTCAATTTAACAACAGAATTTAGAGTACCAAGAAGAGTAGGTGAATTGGGTATCCTGCACTAGATTTTCTCCTAACACCACTTAGATCTGGAATTTCCCAAGGAAACAGGTAAGAAGAAAACCAGTATTGTATTTGAAAAATAAGTGGAAAACTAATCTTCTACTGTCACGAAGTCTATTCCAACTCATAATAACCCTATGTAGGAATTCTGAAAGAACCATGGAATGCCAGAAGAACAAACAATTCTGTCTTTTTCTTCCATGGAGTGGTTGGTGAATTCCAACTCCTGACTTTGAGTTTAGCAGCCCAACACATAACCCACTATGCCACCAGGCCACCTTAGAAAACCAAAAAGACTACTAGTATGATATAACAGAAATTTAACCCTTATAGGAATATGATTGTCTTAGTTACCAACTGCTACTGCAATAGATACACTACAAGTGGGTTACTTTAACAAACAGAAATGTATTTTCTCACAGACTGTTGTTGTTGTTAGGTACCATCTAGCCAGTTCCCACTCATAGTGACCCTATGCACAACAGAACAAATTTCTGCCTGGTTCTGCACCAATATCACAATTGTTGTTATGTTTGAGCCCATTGCTGCTTTCATGGTGTCAATCCATCTCATTGGGGGCATTCCTCTATTTGTCTGGCCCTTTACTTTATCAAGCATTATTCCTTTCTCTAGGAACTGGTCCCTCCTAACAACAAGTTCAAAGAATGAGGAATGAAGTATCGCCAACCTGGCCTCCAAGGAGCATTTTGGCTGTACCTCTTCCAACACAGACTTGTTTGTTCTTATGTCAGTCCATTATACTTTCAATAGTCTTCTTCTGTACCATAACTCAAATTCATGCATTCTTCTATAGTCTTCTTTAGTCACTCTCACAGATTAGGGGACACATGCAAAATAGAATGAAACACTGTTCAGTCCTGCACCATCCCTCCAACTCTTGCTATGTTTAAAACCATTGTAGCTGTCACTGTATCAATCCATCTCCTTGAGGGTCTTCCTCTTTTTTGCTGACCCTCTAGTTTACCAAGCATAATGTCCTTCCCAGGGACTGATCTCTCCTAACATGTTCAAAATATGAGAGATAAAGTCATGTCATCCTTGCTTCTAAGTAGCATTCTGGTGGTACTTCTTCTAAGACAGAATTGTTTGTTCTTCTGTCATTCCATGGTTCTTTCAGTATTCTTCACTAATACTATAATTCAAATGCATTGATTATTTTCTGGACTTTCCTATTCATTGTCCAATGTTCACATGCATATGAGGTTATTGAAAATGCTCGGATCAGGTGCATTTTCAACACATATTTTTGGTTGACACAATGCAATCCCTAACAAAGTTGCTTTGGAATTTAACCATTCCAGAAAAAAAAAAAAAAAAAAAAATCTGGAGCCTTAAGTAAAGCAGTTTGCTATGATGAGCAGCTGCCAGACAGATAGACTAACCAATGGAAAATGGCCTTAAAATAGTTCTTTATTATTGCAGATATATTTTTCAGATGGGCAAGGAAAATGAGAATTACTGTGTACCAAACTAAAAGTGTCTGCAAAGTTAGAAGAAAATGTTTATGACTATAAACTTGAGAAAAAAAACTTCTCAATATTAATTGGAAATTGTACTGCCAGAGATTCTTTTAATGCAATCATACCATTGGTAATTATGTTCCAAAATATGGCTTTAATGTTAGTTCTACTGGACAAATAATTGAATTATTTGCTTAAAATTTAAATAAATTTTAAATTTTCTTAAAAGTTAAATAAATTAAGTTTCATCCCAGTTTAAAGTAAAAAAATAATACCTCAGTAGCTTTCTGGGTTTTCTTCTTCTTCTTTCTCTTTCTCTCTGTTTGCTTACCTTTATAAAGATTCCTTTTGGTCAGACACAGAGTCTGTGTTATTCAATGGATTTGTGGAAACAGTTTCCATCTATCTTTCATGTGTTGACAGGAGAAAATAAAAAAAATATCTCTGGAAAGACAATAAGTCAGATTCCCACCAAAATAGAAAAATTTCAACCTCCATCTAATCTTTCTTAACTACTAAAATTTCTCAATCTAATTACAGAATTAGAATAACTAAGAAAAACTTATAAATCTCCTTCCTAATTCCCACTCCCAATTTGTCCACAAGACTGGGAATAGATCTTAGGAATGGGTCTGATTCAATTATATTTTGTTGGCCACAATCTGAAAGGTTGAAGATCTGATGATCCACATGAAAGCCACTTTACAGGGAGGCATTATCTATTTGGATTATGCCTTCTACAAAGTTAGAAAGGGAAAACTGGTTTTAGAACCTGGTCCTCAAAAAAATAAGTTTCAATTATTTTTCTCTTCACATAACTCTAATATTTCAAACCCTACTCCTTGTTAATTGTTACTTTCTAGACATATTTTCATTATCATCAGAATGCTAAATTCCAGGCATAGATAAAGTCAATTATTCAATATTTTAGGCAGATTGTTGTTGTTGTTGTTATTAGGTGTCATTGAGTCGGTACCGACTCATAGCAACCTTATGCACAGCAGAATGAAACACTGCCCGATCCTGGTCCAACCTCACTGTTGTTGCCACACTCGAGTCCATTGATGCTGCCACTTGGCCAGTCCATCTTGCTATGGGTCTTCCTCTTTTTCTCTGACCCTCCACCTTACCAAATATGATTGAGTTAAAAGCCTTGCCTAAGGTTTAGTCCAAATCTTAACAGTAATAAAGTACATGCCACAGTGGTTGCAACAATGGACTCAAACATTAGAATGACTGTGATGACAGCACAGGTTAAATAGTGTTTTGTACTGTTGTTCATAGGCTCATTATAAATCAGAATGGACTAAAAGGTGCATGAAAACAATAACAAATATACCATAGCAGCCAGTGGGTAATACAAACATTTAACACACTTTGCTAAACCAAACTTTGAAAGTTCAAGTCCACTCAGAGACACCTTTGAAGAAAGGCCTGACCATCTACTTCCAAAATATCAGTTGCAAAATAGTCTACAAACTAGAGTCAAAATCAGTGGTAACTGGGTGGGAACCACCACAAATTAATATATTTATAAATGTAATATATC
The DNA here is from genome assembly GCF_000296735.1 of Chrysochloris asiatica. NCBI lineage: Eukaryota > Metazoa > Chordata > Mammalia > Afrosoricida > Chrysochloridae > Chrysochloris > Chrysochloris asiatica. The sequence continues at coordinate 2,424,422 of NW_006408633.1, forward strand.
TATGTCTATGTCCCTTTAACAATATTTTCAAGGATCGTATTTTCTAAAGCTAATATAATGGAAGGAAAATTATGGATAGTAATAAGCAGAAGAAAGTGTATAACATAACTTGCAATATTAACCATTAGAGTTATTGTTAAGTGTTGTTGAGTTAATGCAGACTCACAGCAACCCAGCATAGGGTTTCCTAGGTTGTAAATCTTTTCGGGAGCAGAAAGCTTCATCTGAACATTTGGTTTATAGTCCAGTGTTTATCCTACAGAACCACCTCTCTCCCTATTGATAGAGTATATCTATGAATAAATTTCACAATGCTTCCTCACTTATATAAAATCAAGAATACAGACAAATTTGACCTTTATAAAATTTTTTATATAAATTTAAATTTATAAGCCTCTTACAATAACAACCCATTGTGGGGTTGTATTCCAACCCACAAATATTATGAAAGTCCTAAGGAAAGTAACTGTCACATTGTTTCCATATGAAATTGATGTACCAGCAGATTTTTTGCTCACCATTGCCTTCTTCTCAATGTCACATAAATTTCCCAGTGATAAATGTAAACTGTTTTTAATCACTATAGTCAAATGGGCACATACTTCAAGAAACTTCAAGGAACTTATTATCTGAAACCATAAAATCACGAAGCTAGAATTTTTCTCACAGATCATTTTTCTACTTGGCTTCTCTAATGGGAGATAGTATAAATTTTTAACCTTCACAATTTGAGGCTGTAGATTTTTTATCCCTTTGGCAGTTAGGAATATATTAAAAACCATAGCAAATGGAGAATTTGGGTACTGGAAGGGAAAGAGACCAAAGACACAGAAGGCCTGAGAAATTATTGATAATAAATAATGATATGACTTTAGGAGTTTATACTTGAAAAGAAAATTTAAAGGAGATGATAGGTAAAGATTGTAGAATGCTCAAAATTAGAGGGAGGGGATAATGGAGAAAAAGAATATTTAATGTTTTGGATAAGATGCTGGTTGAGAATAAGCAACTAATGAATGGATTTAACTAGTTTTTCATAATTCACTATTTCATAATTCACTATTTGTCAGAAGTGGGTGACTTTAACAAAGAGAAGTTTATTTTCTCAGAGTTTAGAAGGCTAGAAGTCTGAATTCAGAATACCAACTCTGGGGAAAGGTCCTTGTTGCCTTTCAGCATCTGTAAATCCAGCATTCCTTGGAGATTTTCATGTGTCTTAGTTTCAATCTTTCCCTGGATATAGGAACTTCAAAGGGCCGGAAACCCAGGTCCAAAGGACACTCTATTCTCAGCTCTTCTTTTTTGGTGGTAGTAGGTCTCCCTCTCTCTGCTCACTTCTGTTTCCTTTTATATCTCAAAAGAGATTGGCTCAACATACAACTTAATCCTGGAGACTCCATCTGAACTCATTAACATCACATAAACGAAAAGTTAAAACACATAGAACAACAGATCAGGGTTAATCACAGTCAATCATATCATAGGTTTGATTAGATCACAGTTTATGATGGAGGTGATAACTATACCTTAACTGTCAAACCACTGAGAATCCTACTCAAGTGAAGTTGACACAAAAACTTAACTATCATTAAGTATTTTTCCGAAAATAAAACAAGACAAACAAACAAGAAAAAAACGACTTCTTTGACTTCTAATATTACATCCACTAAAACATTCTTGCTGGAATATATTTCAAATATTGAAATTTATGAAATTTCCATTGTCCAGAAACATGTGACAAAATCTTAAGTCAAATCCTCCCACTACAATTATAGATTATACAGGTAAAAATTCTCTTTAATTTAGTCAGAATGGAAAGCAAACAATTCCTAAAATTGAGCAAATATATGAAGGAATAATATATTCCAATCTTTTGAAAGCTAAAAGCATTATTTCTGTTGGAAATGTGAAACCCTACAAAGGTAATGTGTGGGGAGAATGACATCAAACTGGACTTTTCCTATTTCTTGTCATTACTGTGCCTGTACCATGAAAACTCTATGGTTCAATATGTATGGTCATTTCAAATTCTCTGAGTTAAAAATAAACTGTTCATTCCTTAAAAGGTAGTAGTTTTCTTTAACTAACATAATTATTATCCCTGATAGGCAGATTACTAAATATAGCAAATTTAAAACCAAAGAATAAAAGAATTTCAAAAATATTATGCTGAGAGTAAGTCAATCACAAAAGGACAAGCAGTATTGACCTCAGTAATATGAAGTACATTTGTTGTTGTTGTTGTTAAGTGCCGTCAAGTCGGTTCCGACCCATAGTGACCCTGTACAGGATTTCCGAGGGTGTAAATCCTTACGGGAGTAGAAAGCCTCATCTTTCTCCCGCGGAGCGGCTGGTAGTTTCGAACCGCTGACCTT
>NW_006408633.1:2427801-2431696 GCF_000296735.1 Chrysochloris asiatica
GAATACAACATTGTTGCACACCTTTCTTAATTTTAAACCATTCAGTGTTCCCATGTACTGTTCAAACAACTGCATCTTGGTCCAGGTACAGATTCCTCATGAGCACAATTACATGTTCTGGAATACTCATACTTTGCAATGTTGTCCATAGCTTGTCATGATCCACACAATCAAAAGATTTAGCATAGTAAATAAAGCACAAGTAAACATCCTTCTGATATTCTCTGCTTTCAGTCAAGATCCATCTGACATCAGCAATGATATCCCTCATTCCACGGCCTCTTCTGAATCCAGCTTGAACCTCTGGAAGTTCTCTGTCATCATGTATAGTTTCAGCCATTTCTGTATTACCTTTAGTAAAGCTTTACTCACACGGGATATTAAAGATATTGTCCGATGATATCCACATTCCGTTGGGTCACCTCTCTTTGGAATGGGCACAAATATGGATCTCTTCCAATCAGTTGGCCAAATAGTTGTCTTCCAAATTTCTTTGCAGACATAAGTGAGTGCTCTCTGTGCTGCCTAACTTTCTTTAAAGATTTCAGTTTTTAGTCCATCAATTCCTGGCACCTTGTTCTTTGCCAATTCCTTCAATGCACCTTGGACTTCCTCCTTCAGTATCATTGGGTCTTGATCATATACTACCTCTTGAAATGGTTGAACATTAACCATTTCCTTTTGGTACAGTGACTCTACGTATTCCTTCCATCTTCTCTTGATGCTTTCTGCATCATTCAATAATTTTCCCAGAGAATCTTTCAATAACAAAGTGGAGGCTTGAATTGTTTTCTTCAATTCCCCCAGCTTGAGAAATGCTGAGCATGTTCTTCCTTTTTGGTTTTCTGATTCCAGATCTTTACACATTCTGTTGTAATATTTGGCTCTATTTTCTCAAGCTGGTCTTTGAAATTTTCTGTTCAGCTCTTATACCTCCTCATGTCTTCCATTTGCTTTAGCATCTGTACACTGGAGAGCAAGTTTCAGAGTCTCTTCTGAGATCCATTTTGACCTTTTCCTTCTTTCTTGTCTTCTTAATTAATTTTTTGCTTTCTCCCTTTATGATGAATATATAGAGAATTTAAATTTAATATATACAGTCACTGGATTATGAATGAGCTCCATTCTTAAATATTTCTTTAAATCAAATGTGTGTATATATATATATATATATAGGAACAGTTAGTTACATTTCATATCTCATCTCAGGTAAATATTTTCTTGGTATATACTCTATAGTGTACTTTTCTATGTATAAAAACCATTTAAGAAACACTTCCAGATACACTAATACACTAAACATCTTTAACTTTAATGTTGTTATTAAGTGCTGTGGAATTGGTTCCAATTCATAGTGGCCCTGTATAGTATATAATTTCTCACTCTTTAAATCTTGGACAGTACAGAAAGCCTTATCTTCCTCCCACTAAGGGGCAAGCAAGCTTGAACAAAGAACCTTGTGGTTTGCAGTCTAGTGCATATCGTATGCAGCCACCCCACTCTCTTTAATATAGTAATACTGTAATAATAACATATTTTTAAATTTCTTATTGTGAATTGAGTGAAGGTTTACAGGACTGATTATCAGTTTACATTCAATAAATCACGTGTTGTTTCATTACAATGATTACAATCTCCTCCATGTACCATCAGTTAAAGCCATTTACCTCTATTCCCCCCACATTTCTTTTTTGATGTACACGTACTAAAAACAAAAAATATATATTCTTTTAAATGTCTAAAGGGCATATTTTGCAAACCTGCTTCCTACCTGAAGGCACACAGCCTTTCTCAGTCCCTGGGTCTAGAGACCTCAGCTGCTCTATCTTGCTATGTTATCACCTCTGCCACTGTCTCTGCTGTCGCTGCTTTTCTGGTTATGAAATCACACTCCACTCATGTGCTTTCCTTTTGATGGTCCTAGTGTCCTTTGTTCCCAAAATGAATGATTAATTACTCCCTGCTTTTAGTTACACATCTTCTACATTTACATGTGTGACAAGCACACTTAGTCCTGATGACAATTGCTCACAATTGAATCATAAAATACTAGACACATCATCTCCTATCCCCTCTAACCAGATCCAGCTGGGAAAAAGGAAAACTAATCAATCAGTGGGCATTCTACCTTAATCCTCTTATTCTGAAACTAAGCATACTCATGAAAACTTGTAAGTCAGCCATTTTGTTCCTTATAGCTTCCCATTTTTGATAGCCGATGTCTAATTTGCCCATCCCTATCAACTCAGTGTATTGAGGAGACAAGCTCAATCACTGATATGAAGAATACTTCCATTTCAGTTGAATTTTGAGCAATGGCATCAATAAGCAAAGGTCCAGTTCATCAAATTGTAGCAATGTATGCTTGTTCCTTGTATCACGTTTCTTTATCTTCATCTGGTCAAGTATTGGCCAGCTAGTCAACCAATCTATGTCAAATGAGCACTATCCGCAAGATTGGGAGTTCTTGCATGCTTTTCCTCAGTTTAACTCAGCTTCCTGCATCACTCTCAGCTCTAGTTCCCAGTGCCTAGATCAGTGTCCATGGGCTTGAGAGTTCTGACATCTCCTTACACTTCAGACCAGCCAGTCCTTCTTCTTCTCTTCAAGGTCAATGTGTGTCAGTGGAACACAGCTAAGACTCAGTCCATGTCTTCGCTACTGCATTTCTTCCACTTCCACTCACAGGTAGTTCAGGGTGGTCACCAGTAAGCATACTAAACTGTTCATGGGTTCCCTTTAAGTTTCAGTCTTAAACAAGGGTTTACTCTAATGGACTGACTTTTCTTGCCTTAATGGCTTCAAGGCAAACAGTTTGCTTGGTATTCTAATAGACAAACAGTCTAATTTTTTTTTTTTTTTTTTTCTGCTGGTCTTTATTTCAAGAACTATCATCTGGTCTAACCATTGTCTGCATATCAAGTTAGTCTGCATGTCTTGTCAAGTGGGAATATCCCACCAAGAAGGTTCTGGGTGGGGTTCAGGATTCTACAAAGGCTTAAAAAAAGCCTATTTCCCTGGATAAATTTGAATTCCCCTTTAAGCTAATCCAATCAGTTATAGACTGAATATGTGGTTACAAATTTCCTATAATCATAATTTCCAATATTAATTTCACATATAAATGTCTATTTTACAATAATAGGCAGGAAAAAACAATACCCACAAGACCGTCAAGCCCCTTAATATTATTTTCCATCCTTTACCCATTCAGACTATGTCTTCATCCCTGTATCACAGAACATAGTTGTTCCTAGGTTGTGTATACATCACTGTTTACCTCTACCCCATTTAGACCATGCAAACTTACTGAGGTATTCCCTTATCTTCATTATACATTTTCCAGTCTCCACCATCTTGTGTAATGTCTTCCCCTTCTTTGGATAGTGCCTTCCCTGTCACCGGAGCTATCATGTATCTACCTCCTATCCTATGAATTACTCTCCCCGCCCTCACAACCCAGACAATCATACACTTTTTTTTTTTTCTATTAGTTTGGGAATCTTTTCTTAGGTTTTTACAATAACGATCTCATGCAATATTTGTCCTTTTCTGATTGACTAATTTCACTCAGCATAATTTCCTCAAGGTCCACTCATGCTATGAGGTGTTGGCAGATTCATCGTTATTCTTCAAGATGATATAGTATTCCATTGTGTGTTTGTACCAAAGTTTGTTTATCCATTCTTCCTTTGATGGGCACTTAGACTGTATCCATCCTTTTGCCATTATGAATAATGCTGTGATGAACACTGATGTGGATGTAACTATTCATGTTTTGACTCATATTTCTTGTGGATATATGGCAATAGAGGAATGGCTGGGTCATAAGGTATGTCTATTTCCAACTTTATGAGAGTGTATCATATCATTTTCCAGAGTGGTTGAACCATTT
>NW_006408633.1:2432221-2433577 GCF_000296735.1 Chrysochloris asiatica
AAAAAAAATCCAAGAGAGCCAAAATATGATCTTGAATATATACCACCTGAATTTAGAGACCATCTGAAGAACAGATTTGATATATTTGACACTAAAGACCAAAAACCAGAAGAGTTGTGAGATGATATCAAGAACATCATACAGGAAGAAAGCAAAAACTCATTAAGAAGACAAGAAAGAAGGAAAAGATCAAAAGGGATGTCTGAAGAGTATCTGAAACTTGCTCTCCAGTGTAGAGATACTAAATCAAATAGAAGAAATGAGGAAGTAGAGAAGCTGAACAGAAAATATCCAAGGTCAGCTCAAGAAGACAAAGTCAAATATAATAATGAAATGTGCAAATGTCTGAAGTTAGAAAACCAAAAGGGAAGAGCATGCTCAGTATTTCTCAAGCTAAGGTAACTGAACAAAAAATAAAATCAAACCTTGACTTGAAGAGTTGAATAATTCTTTGGGCAAAATGCTGAAAGATGAAGAAAGAATCAAACAAAGATGGAAGAAATCTACAGAGTCACTCTACCAAAAGGAAATGGGCGATGTTCAACCATTATAAGAAGTAGCACATGATCAAGGGACAATGATACTGATGGAAGAAGTCCAAGGTACATTGAAGGAGTTGGCAAAGGACAAGGCACCGGGAATTAATGGAATAAAAATAGATATATTTCAACAAAGTGAGGCGGCAATGGAGGAATTCACTCATGTAGGCCAAGAAATTTGGAAGACAACTATCTGGCCTACTTATTGGAAGAGATTCATATTTGTGTCCATTCCAAAGAGAAGCGACTGAACGGAATGTGTAAATCATCAAATATCTTGGATATTCCATGCTAGTACAGTTCTACTAAAAGTAATACAAAAAAGGCTGCAACCATTCATTGACAGAGAACTTCCAGAGGTTCAAGTTGGATTCAGAAGGTGTAGAACGAGGGATATCATTGCTGATATTAGATCGATCTTGGTTGAAATTAGAGAATATCAGAAAGATGTTTGCATGTGCTTTATTGACTGTGCAAAGGCTTTCGATTGCGTGGATCATGACAAGCTATGGACAACATTGCAACGTATGAGTATTCTACAACACTTAATTGTGCTTCTGAGAAATGTGTACAAGAGGCAGTTGTTCAAATAGAACATGGGAACACTGAATGGTTTAAAATTAAGAAAGGTGTGCAACAGGGTTGTATTCCTTCACCATACTTATTTAATCTGTATGCTGAGCAAATAATCTAAGAACTGGGTTATATGAAGAAAAATATGGCATCAAAATTGGAGGAAGACTCATTACCAGCCTGAGATATGCAGATGATACACCCTTGCTTGCTGAAAGTGAAGAGGACTTAAAATACTTACCGA
>NW_006408633.1:2435462-2455589 GCF_000296735.1 Chrysochloris asiatica
ATTTTTTGGTCCTTTGTCAAAGATCATGTGACTGTATGTGGATAGATTTACTTCTGGGTTCTCAATTCGGTTCCACTGATCTATGTATCTTTCATTGTACCAGCAGCAGGCTCTTTTGACCACTGTGGCTATGTAGTAAACTTTGATAATAGGGCAAGAAAAGCCTCCAACTTTGTTCTTCTTCTTAAGCAGTGCTTTGCTTATCTGAAGTCTATTTCCTTTCCATATAGAGTTTGTGATCATTTTTTCCAGCTCTTTAAAGAATATTGTTAGAATCTGGATTGGGATTGCATTATATTTGTAGATTGCTTTGGGTAGTAGTGACATTTTCATAGTGTTATGTCTTCCTATCCATTGTTGTTGTTGTTAAGTGCTTTCCAGTTGATTCCAACCCATAGCGACCCTGTATAGGGTTTCCAAGGAGCAGCTGGTGAGCTTGAACTGCCGATTTGTAGTTCAAATGGCTTTGCAGTCTGGCGCATGAACCCACAGCAGCACACCAGGACTCCATACCCATGAGCATGGTATATTCTTCCATTTTTTAATATCTCCTTTGGTTTCTTGAAGTAATGTTTTTTTAGTTTTCTTTGTAGAGGTTTTTGTTTCTCTGGTTAGATTTATTTCTAAATATTTCATTGTTTGGGTGGCTAATGTAAAAGGTATTGTTTTCCTGATTTCCTTTTTAGAGTTGTCTTTATTAGTATAGAGGAATCCAATTGATGTTTTATATTGTTCTCATACCCTGCCATTTTGCTGTATTTTTCCAATGAGTTACAATTATTATTTTGCTGAGCCTTTGGGTTTTTCTATGCATAGGATTATATCATCTGCAAATTGAGTGTTACTTCTTTGCCAATTTGTATGCCTTTAATTTCCCTTTCTTGACTTATAGTACTGGCTAAGACAATTTTTAACACAACATTGAATAGGAGTGGTGATGAGGAGCATCCTCATCTAGTTCCTGTTTTCAAAGGGAATACTTTCTGTTTCTCTTCATTGAGAGTAATGTTGGCTGTTGATTTTGCATATGTTCTCTTAATTATATTGAAGAATTTCTCTTCAATTCCTACTTTTTTGAGTGTTTTTAGCAGGAATGATGTTGTATTTTGTCAAATGCCTTTTTCTGCATCAATTGATATGATCATGTGGTTCTTTTCCTTTAAAAAAAAAAAAAAATGTATGCTGGATTAGGTTGACTGTTTTTCTAAAATTCAACCAACCTTGCATCTCTGGTATGAAACCCATGTGTTCCTGATGTAATTTAAAAAAAATATGTTGTTGTATTCTATCGGCTAGGATTTTGTTTAGAGTATTTGCATCTATGTTCCTGAGGGATATTGGTCTGTATTTTCTTTTTTAGTGATGTCCTTTCCTAGTTTTGGCATTAGGATTATTCTTGTATCATAAAATGTATTTGGAAGTTTTCCATCATTTTCTATACTCTGGAATAGTTTGAGTAAAATTGGTGTCAGCTCTTCTCTGAATATTTGGTAAAATTCACCATTAAAGACATCTGGGCTTAGATTTAAAAAAAAAAAAAAAAAGTGTTTTTTTTTAGACTTGATCAATTTCTTCTTTTGTTATAACTGTTCAAGTTTTCTACTTCACTTTGTATAAGTTTAGGTAGGCCATGTTTTTCTAAAAATATATCTGTTTCCTCTAGATTTTAAAATTTGTTGGAATACAGCTCTTCAGAGTGTTCTATTATCCTTTTTATTTTCATTGGTTCTGTTGTGATGTCACCCATGTGGCTTCATATGTGTGTTATTTGTGTCTTCTCCCTCTTTTCTTTTGTTAGATTTTCCAGTAGTTTGTCAATTTTATTAATCCTTTCAAAGAACTAACTTCTTTTCTTGTTGATTTTTCTGTTTGTGTTTTGTTTATTTCTGCTCAAATCTTTATTATATCTTTTCTAATGGTAATTGTAGGTTTACTTTGCTGGTACTTTTCTAATTGTTGGAGATATTATGTTACTGTGTTGATTTTGATTCATTACTGTATTTGAATGTGTGCATTTATCACAATAAATTGTCCTCTCAGTACAACTTTTGATGTGTTTCCTAAGGATTTGGTATGTTTGTTTTCATTCTTATTTGCTGATAGGAATTTAAAATTTTCACTTTTTATTTATTCTACTGCCAAATAGCTTTTAAGCAAGGTGTTATTCAGTCTCCATATTTTGACTTAACTCCCTTGGTCTTCCTATTGTTGATTTCTAATATGGTAGCATTAAGATCTGAGAAGAGGCTTTGCAGTATTTTGAGTTTTTAAAATTTGTTGATACTTGCTTTGTGGGGCCTAACACATGGTCTATTTTGGAGAATGTTCCAAGGTCAGCAGTTTGAAACTACCAGCTTGGAGAAAAGTGAGATTTTCTGCTCCAGTAAAGATTTACAGCCTAAGAAGCCTTATACAGAGCTGCTATGAGTTGGAACCAACTCCACAGCACATCAAACAATTACTATTGTAGAGCTGTCTATGTCTTCTTTCAGTTCTATGAGGGTTTCATTTACATATTTGGGGCTTGTTTGTTGGGAGCGTACACATTTATTATAGTTATGTTCCCTTGTTCAATTGACCCTTTAACCATGAGCTAGTGTCCTTCATTGTAGCTAATGCTGGTTTTTGCCTTAAGGTTTATTTTACCATAGATTAATATTGCTGCTTCTCCTCATTTTTTATTGCAATTACCTTGGTATATTTTTTCCATCCTTTAATTTTTACTCTCTTTCTGTCTTTGTGTGTAAAGTGTGTCTCTTGTAGACAGCGTATTGAAGGATACTACTGTTTTCTTATCCATTCTGCTACTCTCTGTATCTTGAGTGCTGCACTTATTCCATTCACGTTCAGTGTGATTATTGATAGATATGGATCAATTGCTGTCATTTTGCTATTTGTTTTATTGTGGTGTTGCTGGTTTCTTTGTTCTACATGCTTGCCTGTGAAGAGTTCTTTTTGTGGTATTTTTCTTGCCAATTTCTTCAGTTTTAATGTTTCCAAAATCTTCTTGCATTTTCCTTTTCTTGATTTCATGTGGAGATATATTACATTTCTTTGAGGTGGCCCTGTACTTTATTAATTTCTTTCTAATTTCAAAACAGTCTGTTTTGTCCTGAAATCAACCTGACCTCACCACCTGGATCTCTATTACTATACATTTCCCTTCTTTCATAGTGTAGTTGTCCTGATCATAAACTGACATCCCAGATCCCCTATATTTAGTCTTGTAGTTTTATTCTGCTCTGAACACTTACATATCCGTACTGAGTTCTGGGTGTTGTTGCCACGCATGTCCATATCTGGTTGTTGTCTTCTCTTGTTGCTTGTCCATCCAAAGAACTCCCTTTAGTAGGTTTTGAAGAACTGACTTTGCATTTACAAAATCCTTTAATTTCTGATTATCCTGAAATGTTCTGATTTTACCATCATATTTGGTTGACAGCTTTCCTGGGTATATGATTCTAGGCTGATAGTTGTTTGTTTGTTTTTGTCATTGTTGTTGTTTGTTTTTTCTTTCAGAGTTTTGTGTGTGTCTCCCTATTACCTTCTTGCCTGCATGGTTTCTGCTGAGAAATCAGAGATTAATCTTACTGGTTTTCCTTTGTAGATAACCTTTTTATCCCTAGCTGCTTTCAGTATTCTTTCCTTTCCTTTGATTTTGGAGCATTTGCATGTGATATGTTTTGGTTATTTTTCGGGGGGTCTAACCTGCCTCAGGTTCATTCATTTTCTTGATTGCTTATCTTCTTGTCTTCCAAGATGTTACGGAAATTTTAATCAAGCAGATTTTTGACTATCTTTTCTATAGTTTTCTTTGTCTCTTCTTGTTCTGGAATTTCAATTACCCACAGGTTATTTCTCTTAATGCTATTCCACATGAATCTTAAGTTTCTTTAGATTTTTTTTCATTTGTTTTCTTCTTGGTCTTCTATCTTAGCAGTACTGAGAGATTTCTCTTCAGTCTCACTAATTCTGGCTTCCATTGCTTCAGTTCTACTCCTTTGCCCTTTCAGTGTATTATCCATTACTGATATTTTAGTAGTGATCATCTGAACCTCCATTTGCAGGTTTCTATTGTCTCCAATGTTAACTCTATTTTGTTTGATTGTTACTGTAGTGTTTTTCTTACTTCTTACTTATTTGCTTCTACCTTTCTGTGGAACATTTAAATACACATCATATCATTCTCCTGAATTCTTTTTCACAACGTTCCAACACCTCTTCCCCATCAAAAGCAACTATTAGCTTTTCATCTTGCCATTTGTTTGAGTCATTCTTTCTTGTTTCTGCATGTGAGCAGAAATTTTCTACTGCTTTTTAGGTATTTTGGTGTTGTTGTATTTGTCTTATTTAGGTGAATGTATGTGGATATATTCTTTGACACTCCCCAATTGCCACCTGATAGTTGTGACCAGAGGATGGACTTCTCTGTTCACTGCTTGTACTGCTCAACTTAGAGTGTTTTTTAAAAGGTATTGGTTGTTGACACTGCTCTGATATATAGAGGCATGGGTGGAATTATTGTTTATTGGGCTTTTCTTTTAGGAGATAAAACATTTGGCTTTTGCCCAAATTGTTGGGGTTTTAGAGTGTACAATTGTAGCTTGGCTGTATGGCCACAGTTGCTGTCTCTTGTTAGGTGAGGCAAGAAGAGGAAATGCTCCCACAAGATAAAAGGAGGGCCAAAAAAAAAAGACTAAAAATGAAACTTAATATAACCCAGAAAAGACAATACAAAGACAATAAAACTGGAAAAAGGAAAACAAAATCAAAAGAAACTAATGATAATGACATAAAATAATAAAACATAGCCATGAACCAAGCATGGGAAAATAAAAGTAACTATTTAGCACCACTGAATGTACTCTTTCCTTCAAAGCCACCTGAGAAATTTCAGAATGGTCCTGCTGTACCTCACTGACCTAACTCCAACTTTTTTATTGCCTCTCTCCTTTTTTACTTTTGTAATTCCCATCAAGTCCTTTCAGCTGTTTCTTCAATGAGAACCAGCCCAGGGATGGCCGGGCTCAAGAAGAGACTGCTGGTATTGTCTCCTGTTGTCTCCTCCTCCTTTGATGTATGCTTAATTGTTGCATCTGTGTGGCACAGAAACTTCCCTGGGGTTGTCTACTCATACAGGTCTCACCTCTTGTCACCAGAGAGGAAATGAGTAGAAAGAGAAAAAGAAAAGAAGGAAAAAAAAAAAAAATATATATATATAGCAGTACTTGAACTTTTGTCTTTGTAAGTCACCAGCCGGTTTCTACAATGTGATTGCTCTCCTGATCCTCAATCCGCTCACTCCTATTCAAAATTGTTGCAGTGGGACACAATGGCCATGGAAAATCAGAAATCATTCCCTTTCTTGCTTCTATTCCAAATCTTTTCCTGGTATGCACTTGATGCACTTATTCATCCCTTTATCTGAAGCTCAGAGTTCTGAGACCCTCCTGTGAATCTGTTTCATCTGGTTTTCCATGTTTTTTCTGAAGAGGATTTGCCTAGCTTTTTGGCCTAGTCTGCTATCAGACACTGCCTCCAATAATAATGTTTTGATACGCATCATAAAGTAGCGCCCATTTGCAAGTAAAAACCATTGCATATACTTAGATTTTAAATTAAGTTTTATAAGGGCTGGTTTGAAATTATAGGTTGTAGGAAAATTGGATTTCAAAGTTAAATGTTCTTAACCCAGAGATTGGCTAGAGTGGTTAACAAGTGCAGGAGGGAAGAGAAGGCATGGGTGGAATGATTATTTATTGGACTTTTATTTGGGGAGATGAAAATTTGGCAAAGGATATTCATGATGGTTGTACAACATGACTGATATTGTTGATCTCAAAGAATTACTTATGTGAAAAATGTTGAACTGGCAAATGTAATGCTAGCTATATCTTTCACAAAAAAAAAACAAAAAAAAAAAAAAAAAAACCCTGCTATTAAAAAAAATGCACTGCAATGGAAGCTTACTAACGCAACCATGTTTTTAAATCAATGTAAATGCCTGTATAATATTATAGCATACACAAATGTATATAGATAAGTGCAATGGATGATGTAAATAGAGCTCTTGCTCCTAAGTGTTGCTTACAATGAGTTGATCAATTTTGCTCTATTTGCTAGTGATGTGTTTTGTTCTAATTTGTAACAGTTGAAAAACAGTCTTGACAAAAAGCACATAAATCTTGTTCTTATTAGTTTGAATACAGCTCTTGAACTGAGTTAGTGTTTTTCTCTCATATGAATGCTACCCTGTGAAAGAAACGATGACACTTTTGCGAGATGTAATTTTTAATGTCAAGTCCAGCAATTAGTATTGATAAGTAGAGTGCTGTAATACAAATCAATGTGGATCACAAACTCAAACGGAGTCAGAAAGACTCTTGGGTAAAAAGAGAAAGACAGGCTATAGGAAACTTTGATTGCATGTTATAAGAGAGTTTTAGGTTATTGGTCAGTACATTTAAATCAAAACGAACAGATGAATGCAAATAAAGGTGAATTAACGCTCATCATTATAGCGTGTTTGTTTATTTTCTTGCCTGTCTTTTATAGAGAATCACAAATTACTATTACCCAGCACTTTTTCTCTAAAAGTTTACTATTTAGGAGACATACAGGAATTTATTATAACTATATAAACACAGGGTCGCTATGGGTCGGAACCGACTCGACGGCACTTAACAACAACAACAACAATATAAACACATATATAAAAAGGTAAGTGCAATGCTGAGTAAACACAAGTTGGAAATTTTTATGCTTCTTTTATTCTGGAACAGAAATGTAAAATAAAAAATGAATGCAGAACATTATTTTCCAAATTGGACTAAACAGGATGTTAATAATAATCAATGAAAAAGTCTGGACATCTGAGTCAATCAGAAAAATCTTTATTCTATCATATCCTAGAAATAGATTTTGGCGAGTCTCTTTATTCTACCATGCTATAATTCCTTCCTCACTGAATTGGCATCTGTTACTTTCCATACTACAACATCCTAGGATAATTATAAGAACACAAAAACCAGTATAGATTAAATTTATTTGGTACATTCAGGGTGTGCCAAAACTCCTCTAAGCACTTTATATGGTGGTGGTGGTGGTGTGCCGTGGAGTCGGTTCCGATTCATAGCGACGCTGTACAGGGTTTCCGAGGCTGTAAATCTTTACTGGAGCAGAAAGCCTCGTCTTTCTCCCACGGAACAGCTGGTAGTTTCGAACTGCTGACCTTAAGGTTCGCAGCCTGAATCGTAGCCACTACGCTTGAAACCCACCAGTCACTCCTCAAAAACCCTATACAGGATTGCTGCGAGTTGGAACCAACTCGATGTTACCGAACAACAAATTTATATTATACTCTTAATAACCCTATGTTGTTGCTGGTGTTGTTGCAGTTAAGTGCTGTTGAGTTGGTTCCGACTCATAGTGACCCGGTAACCACCAACCTGTGGTTTAAACTGACTTTGCAGTCCAGCGTGTTAACCCACAGTGCCACAACAAAGCTCTGGTAGCATAATGGTTATGAGTCAGGCTGCTAACCTTAAGGTCAGCAGTTCGGAACTACCAGCGGTTCCATGGGAAAAAGATAAGGTGTTATGCTCCCGTAAAGATTTACAGCCTTGGAACTCTATACAGGGTCGCTATGAGTCCGAACCGACTCCACAGCCTACAACCACCATCGCCACAACAGAACTCCTATGAGGTATGTATTATAAATATTACACATTATGATATTTATGAAATATTACATTTTTATATAAGGAGCTCTGGTAGCATAGTGGTTACGAATTGGGTTGCGAACCTCAAGGTCAGCAGTTCGAAACTACCAGCTGTTCTGCAGGAGAAAGATGAGGCTTTCTACTCCAGTAAAGATTTACAGTCTCGGAAACCCTGTACAGGGTTTCCGAGGCTGTAAATCTTTACGGGAGCAGAAAGCCTCATCTTTCACCCATGGAACCGCTGGTAGTTTCAAATTGCTGACCTTGAGGTTAGCAGCCTGATTGGTAACCACTACACTATCAGAGCTTCTTTATTGCTCTATAACATATTAATAAAACCATCATCAATGAGGACGTCAGAGAGATTATAGATAGATGTTAGGTTCAATAAAATTTTATAAATTATTTTAATGAATTTTTCACCCAGGTGAGATTATAGTCATTAGGAGGAATCTGAAGATGGGAGATGCATGGGATCGCTTTCATTGAAAAAAGCTCCTTTGACATCTGTGTTGAGAATACACTACTGACAGGGCAATGAAAGAGGCAGGGAGATCAGTAAAGTGGCTTCTGCTCAAATCCAGATGAAAGATGGGGACTGGTACCAGGAATGTACCAACCAAGGGGGATCATTGTGGATTTATTTCCAAAGAAGAGACAGTGGAACTCTTAAAGGATTAGATGTGGGGTGAGAAAGAAAAGGAAGACTCAGAGGTTTTGGGGTCAAGTAACTGGAAAAATGGCATTCCATTTACTAAAGTGTAGAACAACTTGTCTAGTGTGAATCAGCAGTCATGATCATAAGGCGGTCTTTTGCTGATTCACTATTACGTCATTGGGGTAATGAATTGTTGTTAGGTGCTTTTGAGTAGACTCTCAGAAACAAAAATGGTCCGGTCGGTCCTGTGACATCTTCGCAATTGTTATATTTGAGACTATTATTGCTCCACTGTTTCAATCATCTCTTTTCTGGTGACCCTCCACTTTTCCAAGCATGATGTCCTACTCCTGGAACTCATCCCTCCTGACAACATGTCCAAAATAAGTGACACCAACTCTTCTTACCCTTACATCTAAGCAGAACGCTGGATGTGCCTTTTCCAAGACAGATTTGTTCCTTCTAGCAGCCCATGATAATTTCAATATTCTTCACCAACTCCATAGTTCAAATGTAACAATTCTTTGTTCTTCTTAATAACTGGCTTAATTCATTGTCCACCTTTCACATGAATATGAACTGAATGAAATTATCATGCTTTGAGTTAGGCACTCAGTCTTTAAGGTGACATCTTTGCTTTCTAACATGTTAAAGAGATCTTTTGCAGCATATGCGTCCAATGCAATATATCATTTAATTTCTTGACTACTGCTTCCATGAGTGTTAACTATGGATCCAAGTAAAATAGAATCCTTGAGAACATCAATATATTTTGTCTTTCTCATGATATTGTTTATTTGGCCAGTTGGAAGGATTTTTGTTCCCTTTTATTGAGTTGTAATGTATACCAAAGGCTACAGATTTTGACCTTCATCAGTAAATGTTTTAAGTCCTCTTCACTTTCAACAATCAAGGTTATGTCAACTAAATAACATAAATTGTTCATGATTCTTCCTCCAACCGTGATGCTACTTTCTTTTCATATAGTCCAGCTTCTGGATTGATTTGCTCTGTATGCATATTTCATAATTATGGTGAAAGGAATTGCCCTGATGTACAATTTTCCTGATTTAAAATCATTTAGTAGCCCCTTATTTTGTTCAAATGGTGTATGTACAGGTTCCACATAAGCACAATTTACTGTTCTGGAACTCTCATTCTTTGCAATGTTATCTATAGCTTGCTATGATTCATATGGTCAAATGATTTTCATAACTAATAAATCACAAGTAAACATCTGTTTGGTATCCTCTGCTTTCAGCCAAGATCTGTTTGACATCAGCTAAGATATCCCTTGTTCTAACTCCTCTTCTGAATCTGGCTTGAATTTCTGGCAGCTCCCTGTCAATGTACTGTTGCAACCATTTTAAAATTATCTTCAGATAATTTTACTTGTGTGTGTTATTAACAATATTCTTCCACAATTTCTTTGCATTCTGTTGGGTCAGCTGTCTTCCAAATTTCTTGGCATGAACAAGTGAGTTCTTCCAGTCCTGCATTCTTTGGTGAAATATTTCAATTGTTATTTCATTAATTCTTTTTGTTTGTTTGTTTTTGTTTTAATGTTTTATTGTGAATTATGTGATAGTTTACATGGGAGAACATTGGTTTTACACTCATTCTATCGTATATCGTCTCATTGCCATGGTTATTTCATTAATTCTTGCAGCCTTGTTTTTCATTAGTGACTCTAAATATAGCTTTGACTTCTTCCTTCAATACCATAGGCTCATGATCATATGCTACTTCCTGAAATTGTTGAACATCAACCAATTCTATTTGGTACAGTGACATTTCTTTACATGCTCCCTGCATTGTTCAATACTTTGTCCTATATTGCAAGTAGAGGGTTGATTTTTTCTTTATTTTTTTCTACTTGAGAAATGCTGGGCATATTTTTTCTCTGGTATTTCACACATTCCAGGTCTTTGTACATTTCATTATAATATTTGACTTTGTCTTCCAGGGCTGACCTTTGAAAATTTCTAGTAAGCTCTTTTACTTCATCTTTTGTGCCATTCACTTTTGCTACTCTACATTCAAGAGGAAGTTTCAGAGTCCTTTCGTCCTTTCTGACATTCATTTGGTCTTTTTTTTTTCTTCTTCTTCTGTCTTCTTAATGGTGTTTTGCTTTCTTCATGTATGGTGTTTTTGATGTCATCTGACAACTTGTCATTAGTGATCATTGGATCAAAATTGTTCTTGAAATGGCCTCTAAATTTAGGTGCAATATAACCAAGGTCACATATATGTAGTTTTAATATTTTTTCTTCAACTTTAATCTAAGTTTGTATATGAGCAATTGATTATTTGTGGTCCTTGTTTTGATTGGTGATATTGACTGTCTGAAGTTGAGGGTTGTCCTTGTTTTGACTGATGTTAACAAGTGCCTCCATGTCTCTTTACAAAAACTTAGTCCGTTTGATTCTTATATATTCCTTCTGGAAGCTCCACGTGTATAGTTGCCATTTATATTGCTGAGAAAAGGTATTGGCAATGACTAAATCATTGGTCTTGCAAAATCCTATCATATGATTTCCAGCATCGTTTCTGTCACCAAAGCCATATTTTTCTGGTCACAAGTCCTTCCTTTTTCTTTCCAACTTTCACATTTCTATCACTAATAATTATCAATGCATTGTGATTACATGCCTGATCAATTTCCGACTGAAGAAACTGGTAGAATGTTGAATTTCTTCATCATTGATTTTGGTGGCTGGTGCATAGCTTTGAATAACAGTCTTATTAAGTGGTCTTTCTTATAGGCATATAGATAGTATCCCATAACAGACTTTGAGACAAATTTTTAGTTATTCTTTTTAAAAATGAATTTGGCACCAATTCTCTTCAATTTGTCATTCCTGAAACAGCAAACCATGCGATTATCTGATTCAAAATGGCCAACAATATTTCAGTTCAGTTCATTAATACCTAGGGTATTGATCTTTATGTGTTCCATTTCTTTATGAGCACTACTTTCTGCATAAAGGTAAATTAGTGCCTGCCAGCCAATAGTACTCATATCTATTCCCCTATCACCTTTACAAAGTCTTCCTCCCCACTCACTGAGGTGCTAGGCAATGCACTAAACACACCTGGGTCATAATGGCTCACCTTGGAAAAGAGATACTATGCTGAAAAAGTTGATATTTAGGGTGATCCATTAGACACTGGTATGTGTAGCAAAAACGGGAAGGAAACTTGTATCGTCAGAAATATATTTTTAGAATGCTCAAAGATAATGTTGCTGATGTTACAAAATTCAGTTTCCAAAACAGTCTAACAAATTTTATTTACTTTAGTCACTCTCTCAAAGATCTAATCATTTTGAAGACTGAAGAGAAAGTAGATTTGAGTGATTTCTCTATGTGAAAATAATGATCACCATGCTTTATTTTAGAGTAAACTTTAGCTGTTTCTGAAAAAACTGAATGCATCATTTATTGAGATAAACTTTTGTTGGGAAAAAAAAAAAATATATATATATATATATATTGTTGTTAAGTGCCATCAAGTCAGTTCTGACTTATAGCGACACTGTACAGGGTTTCCTGATGAACTTGAACTAGTGAGCAACTGATTGGTGAGCTTTAACTGCTGACCTTACAGCTCAAACAACTCTGCAGTCTAGCAAATATATATATAGCTCTGGTAGCATAATGGTTATGAATCGGGCTATGAACTGCAAGGTCAGCAGTTCGAAACTACCAGCTGTGCCACCAAAGAAAGATGAGACTTTCTGCTCCCGTAAAGATTTACAGCCTTGGAAACCCTGTATAGGGTCACTATGAGTCAGAACTGACTCCATGGTACGTAACAACAACAACTATGTATATAGAAATAGATAGAGATAGAGATACAGGTACAGATGTAGATGTAGATGTAGCTATAGATGATATAGATATACAGAGAGAGAAAGAGAGAGACAGCGAGACAGAGACAGAGTGAGTCCTGGTGTGGCACTGTAGGTTAATGCACTGGACTGCAAAGTTGGTTTGAGCTGGAAGGTTGCGGGTTTAATCTCACCAGCTGCTCATCGGAAATCCTATACAAGGTTACTATGGGTTGGAACCAACTCAACAGCACTCAACAAGAATATGTATATAGTTGCCTCTGACACCTGGTCACCCTACATGTGTCAGAGTAGAACTGCACTCCAAAGGGCTTTTAATGAATGTCTTTGCTTTGCTTTCATAAAAAACCTAGATAACATGGCTTTTGTTTAGCGCTATCTACAGTAAACTCAGACTGCCAATCCAGTATTATCTCAAGACTAAATCATCAGTTGTCTGTAATTATTCAGGTAAGTCTGAATGAACCATAACAGTGCAGGAGATCAAATTCTTAACCAGGAACATACTCCTGTTCCATGCAAAGAGATTCACATCGGACTGTGCCACTACTTTTCCAAACATAGCACAATGTGTCTACATTTCACCTGTAGACTAAGACAAGGCTCATACGATAATCTTCATTTTAATGTATAGGCTTTTTAATCCTCACAGATGAAACTGTGGACCTGAGATTTAAACACAGTCCTCCTTGATTCCAAGACTCAAGAATTTAATCACTAAACTGATGAGAAAATCAGAGATGAAGAAAGATTAGGAACTATATGGGCAGGAGTGGCAAGAAGCGAAATGTATTAACATTAGCATCTAATCAAAACATAAGGAGTGGCAAGAAATGAAGTGTATTAGTATCCGTATCTAATCAAAGAGTCTCTAATTGTCTTTGAATTAGACAATTAGATATTTTGGTAGGTTTTGAAAAAAAAAAAAAAATGAAATCAAGATGATATTCTCCACTAGAGAAAATTGGTATAGAAAAAGTGAAGTTAGAGATGTAGTAATTGGGAGGGCATGGACTTTGGAGACAGAAGCACTTGGGATAGAATCCCAAGCCTCCTTCTCAATAATGATGTAATCTTGGGCATGTCTTTTACCTTGCTTAGTCACTAAAACACAATGTTTCAGCCAATTTATAAAATATTAGTTTATGTGATTAATGCAAAATATGCTTTCAAAAATGAAATATGATCAAGGTATATGCCAACTGAACAAAAATAACTAGAATCAGTAAAAAATAGAAGTAAAATTAACTTTAAGGCAGTGAATATTAGTATTTGTGTAACAGGACTTCTCTGATTAACCTAGAATTGGCAGTAAAGTTCCAAAGATACATAAAAAGATCAATACCATATATTTTTTGCAAATAGCACACACACATAAATAATACATATAAACATATAACAGGCAAAATGATAAAAATGATCAAAACAAAATTCAGTCACAGCACACCCATGCATATATCAAATATGTCTTATGACATTTCCAGAAGTGAATTTTGGCCTTATTCACTTTCCTTCAATAGTCTGGAATGCTAGTTTTGATCGTGACTGTATAAAAAATGGTCAAGAAGTCATGGATCTATTTTGCTAATATCTGGTAATTGGAAAATAAACAAACTGTATGTTTGCTCTAGGACAGTTCAAGGATGGGTTGAAGAGTGCTAAAATTCCTTGTAGTGGATGTGCAAGTAACATCCCACCAAAGAAGGGCAGAAAGTTGCCCAAAGGGCTGCCATAGCTTGAGCAAGGATTGGTCCCATGTAAGGTCAAGAAGCAAGATGGTATTGATGTTGGAACACATTGTCTAACTCTCTCAAAGGTCCCCAGTGACCAGTCATATCCATCTTGTTTGAACAAGCTATTTGAGACTCCTCTGCACCTACAATTCTCACGTTCTGGCCCCAGGGACACCCCCCCCCCCCATACCGCCACACACACAATGTCCATACAAACAGGAGAGTCAAAGGTCCCTGTTCAGTAGCAACCAACTGAAAGTTGGGACAGAAGGAGCATGGCTGCAGTGTGCATGGCTCACCCACCTGAGTGGTTTCTGCTGAACACCCTGCCTGAGGCCAGCAACCCTGGTGAGGGTTGTTCCCAGAGCAGAAAAAGCAATTTCTTCCTGAACTGAAGAAAGTAGTTTGTAAAGCAGGAAAAGAATACTTTCAGATGATGGGGCTACTTTAGAAACTTGTGGGTAGGTTGGTAAGCAGTGTCAAATTATGCAGTAATCAAGGTAAGCACCTGTTTACTTGTACTTAACTAATAATCCGTTGAACAACTCTATATTTTTTATTGCCTCAAAGATTCTGCTGGCATGTGTCTCTCTATCAAAACCACAACACCTTTATACAGAATCAAAGTTTTTATAAAATGTGTAATCACTGAAAGGGAAGCAGCACCCAGAAGGAAGGTAAGCCTGGGGTTACTTGTGCTTATTTACTATACTGCACTGCACAGTTTTAGACATTTTGACCACATTATAGTGATGCCCATGTAAAATTGTTCACTGTAGATTAGTGTTGTTGTTATTAGGTGCCGTCTAGTATGTTCTGACACATAACAACTCTAAGCACACTAGAACGAAACATTACCCAAGCCTGCACCATTGTCATAATTGTTGCTATGCTTGAACTCATTGTTCCTGACACTGTGCCAATCCATCTTGTTGGGGATCTTCTTCATTTCTGCTGATCCACCACTTTCCCAAGCATGATATCCTTCTCCAGGGACTGATCCCTCCTGACAACATGTCCAAAGGAGCATTTTAGTTACACTTCTTCAAAGACAGATAAGTATGTTCTTATGGCAGTCCATGGACCTTTCAATATTCTTCAAAAACACCATAATTTAAATGCATTGATTATTTTTTCATCTTCTTTATTCATTATCTAAATTTCACATGCATATGAGGTGATTGAAAAGAATATGACTTGGGTCAGGGGCACCTCAGTCCTCAAAGTGATATTTTTTTCTCTTCAATACTTTAAAGAGGTCTTTTGCAGCAGATGTTTGCTAATGGAATAAGTATTTGATTTCTTGGCTGCTGCTTCCATGACTATTGATTGGAGATCCAAGCTAAATAAAGTTTTTAACAATTTTAATCTTTTCTCCATTAATCATGATGTTATTTATCATTCCAGCTGTGAGGATTTTATTTTATTTACATTGAGGTGCAATTCATACTTAGACTGTAGTCTTTTATCTTATCAGTAAGTATTTTAGGTCTGTTTCCAACTAGCAAGATTGCATCATCTGCATATTACAGGTTGTTAATGAGTCTTCCCCCAATCCTGAGGCCACAGTCTTCTTCATATAATTCAATTTCTAGGATTATTTGTTCAACATACAGATTGAGTAAGTGCGGCAAAAAGACACTTAACTTTCCTAGTTTAAAATAATTCAATGTTCCCTTGTTCTATTCGAGTAGCTGCCTCTTGGTCTATGAACAGGCTCTCATGAGCACAATTCAGTATTCTGGAATACCTATTCCTTACAATGTTATCCAATGTAAATCACTGGGAAAAAAAATAGAAATATAAGCCATGATCATGTAAAAAATATTATTAGTATAGCAATGTTTTGAAAATAATATTAGTATATTGTACAGTAAGTAAACATGTATAGTGCATGCATTTATTTATATACAAATATAGTATGTACACTACCTTCCAAAAGTAGTTAAATAAAAATCAGCATTCAAATATCATTATCAGGCTTATATAAAGGTAGTAAAACAGACTTTCTTCTTTCAACTATTATCCCAACCAACTCTCCATCCTGCCAGTCTGTATAACCAGAAACCAGAAAGAAAATACAAGACAGAGAGAAAGAGCAAAGACAGGCAGAAAGCATAATAATACCCAGCAACAAAGTTCAGAATCTATGAGAGAATCCTTCTACCTGGGAAGATGTAGTGAAAACCAACTTGTCATTCTCCAGCTGGGTATCTGTTTATACAATGTTGTTGTTAGGTGCCAGCAAGTAGGCACCGACTCATAGCGACCATATGCACAGCAGACCAAAACACTGCCTGATCCTGGGCCAAACTCAACACTGTTGTCACACTTGAATCCATTGATGCTGCCACCTAGACAATCCAGCTCGTTGAGGGTCTTCCTCTTTTTCTCTGACCCTCCACCTTACCAAACATGATATCCTTCTCCAGTGACTGATCCTTCCTGACAATATGTCTGAAGTATGAGAGACGAAATTTGGCCACCTTGACCTCCAAGGAGCACTCTGGATGCACTTCTTCCAAAATAGATCTATTGGTTCTTTTGGTAGCCCATGGCACTTTCAATATTCTCCTCCAACACCATAACTTAAAAGCAGCTATTCCTCTACAGTCTTCCTTATTCACTGTCCAGCTATTGCATGCATATGAAGTAATTGAAAGTCCTCAAGCTGACACCTTTACTCTTCAACACTTTAAAAAGATCTTGTGCAGCAGGTTTGCCTAATACAATATGACATCTGATTTCTTGACTGCTGCTTCCATGAGTGTTGATAGCTGATCCTAGAAAGATGAAGTCCTTGACAACTTCAATCTTTTCTCCATTGATAAGAATGTTGTTTATTGATCCAGTGGTGAGGATTTTTGTTTTCTTTGCATTGAGATGCAATCCATACTGAAGGCTGTGCTCTTTGATCTTCATCAGTAAATGTTTTAGGTCCTCTTCACTTTCAGCAAGCTAGATTGTATCATCTGCATATCGCAGGTTGTTAATGAGTCTTCCTCCAATCCTGATGCCACGTTTTTCTTCATAGAACCCAGCTTCTCAGATTATTTGGTCAGTATACAGGTTGAATAAGTATGGTGAAAAATACAACTTTGTCGCACACCTTTCTTAATTTTAAACCATTCAGTGTTCCCATGTTCTGTTCAAACAACTGCTTCTTGGTCCAGGTACAGATTCCTGATGAGCACAATTAAATGTTCCAGAATACTCATACTTCACAATGTTGTCCATAGCTTGTCATCATCCACACAATCGGAAGCCTTGGCATAGTCAACAAAGCACAGGTAAACATCTTTCTGGTATTCTCTACTTTCAGCCAAGATCCATCAGACATCAGCAATGATATCCCTTGTTCCACGGCCTCTTCTGAACCTGGCTTGAACCTCTGGAGGTTCTCTGGCAATGTATGCTTGTAGCCATTTCTATATTACCTTTAGTAAAACTTCACTCGCATGGGATATCAAAAAGATTTTCTGATGATTTCCACATTCCTCTCTTTGGAATGGGCACAAATATGGATCTTTTCCAATCAGTTGGCCAGATAGCTGTCTTCCAAATTTCTTGGCAGAGATGAGTGAGTGCCGCCTGTGCCTGCTCACTTTCTTGAAATATTTCAATTTTTATTCCATCAGTTCTTGGTACCTTGTTCTTTACCAATTCTTTCAATGCACCTTGGACTTCCTCCTTCAGTATCATTGGCTCTTTCAATAGATTGGTTAAAAAGCCACTGCTCTACCCATACCTCATGTCTATTTCATTGAAATAAAATTGGATAGAGAGCAGAGTAGAGATATGGAATAGAGCAGCTTGTACCTTGTGTTAGAAGAAAGAATGTGTGAATTTCTAGTAAGCCAGATGGAGTCCACAGTAGACAACTTAGAATGAGATATAGTGAAGGTGCTATTAAGAGGGCAGCCCACTGGGCTAGGGACAATTAGTGGCAAGAGAGTATTTAATGTACTGGAAGAGGATAGAGGACTGGGGATTGGAAGAGTTGGGGCTAGAAATTCTCTTCTGTATATAAGTAGCATGGGCTAGTGGTCTTTTTAATACCAAAATGATCTGAAAGCTGTGGAATCTGCCTGAGATGTTTTCATCATTAAGCATCATTAACAAAAGAGAAAGGTAACTTCAATAGAGCAGGACTGACGGCAGTCACTGGAGAAAAGGGAAACCATTTCGTATTTGTACATCACAGAAGTTAGTCTGTTTAATCACCTTAAACTTGTAACAACGGCAATACTGACAGTAGGCTTAAATTGATTAAAACTCCACCAGGCAGTGAAGATAAGGCAATAGTGAACATCTAGGTATTGAGTGCTACAGTGTCAAATGTCATCGGCAAAACATGGGTTCTGGGTTCAGATTGACTGGAATTCAAGCAAGTTATTTAACTTCTCTGTGCTCAATGTCTTCATCTGAAAAATGGAGGTAATAACAAGACCTTCAACAGTAAGTTCTTGTGATGCTCAAACTATTTAATTTAGTATGCATTTTAAACACAGAAAACTCTTATGTAAATGCTACTCATATGCTAAGAAAAATAGAATATTGTGTGGTTGAAAAATTTAACAGAGCACTTTCAATTTGTTATAGCTGATAAAGAATCTAACTTTAAAAAAAACATGAATTGTTAAAACAATAAAGTTACCATCAAATAAATAAATTGAAATAACAGAATAGAAAGGTTAAAAATGTGACAAAAACAGCATGCAGCATTAATACATAGCAAGTACAATTGATGACTAAAAGCATTAAAAGAAAGAAAGGAAAATAAATAGATGGAAGATAAAAACATATTAAACATGTAATGTTATCAGTATTGATAAAATTAAAAATGTAAATAAAATGAGATAATTAAAAAATCTAGCAAATCATTGAACAATTGAAAATTGCCATCAATGTTAGCTCATTCACAAAATTAGGGGGACTCCTATGCAGTCTTATATAAATAGATACAAGCCATTTGGAAAATGTTCAAAACATTCTTGCCCTCAGTCTCAAAAATAACAACCTTAGAAGTTCAGCTAAGAAAATACAGTGGAATACAGAAGATGCTGTGTACAGAAAGATAACTAATGCAGCATTAAATAGAAGCAAAATGTGGTTTCAAATATTCAAAAATAAGATTTAGGTATTGAGACATTTATCTAGTAGAATATCAAGTATTCATTTAAAATTATGGTTTTAAATATCATGACAACTTCTATATGTAGTTATTATTCAAATTTATACACCAATCACTAAAACCAATGTTGAAGAAGTTGGACAAGTCTGTCAATTTCTGCACTTTGAAATTGACAAAACATTCAATCAAGATACACTGATAATTGCTGGTGATTGGAATTTGAAAGTTAGAAACAAAGAGTAGTTGGAAAATATGACCTTGGTGATAAAAACTTTGCTGGCAATCATTATTACAAACTGACAGACCCGTGTTAGAATTGTATTTATAGTCACCCAAAACTAGAAAAAAATTAAAAAGTTCAGCAACTTCTAACTAGATAGACAAATGGTGGTGGTGGTGGATATATGCAACCCAGTATAGAGTTTCTGAGAGTGAAAATCTTTAAGGTAGCAGAAAGCCTCATCTATCTTCCATGCAGTGACTGGTAGATTTGTACTTCTGACCTTGTGGTTAACAGCCCAACTCATAACCCACTGTGCTACTAGGGCTCCTTATACTAATGGTAGTACATGATAAAAGGAATAAACTACAGTACTTATGTATGCAACAACATAGAGAAATCTTACAAGTACCCACCATGGGTATTTGAAATATTGTCATAGTTTCTAGCATCACATCAGCCCACAAGCCATGACAGTATGAAAACCTGATAAACAAGTGTTAAGCAGCAAAGATGTCACTTTGAAGACGAAGGTACGCCTGACCTAAATCATATTATTTTTCAATTGCCTTTTATGAATGTGAATTGTCGAGGTCCTATGTCGGGGTCCCGTCTCGACAAGGAAGTGTGGGTGTCACGCTGAAGGGAGATCTGGCGGCGAAAGTGAAAGACGAAACATATACAAAACGACAGACACACAGATATGATGCAAGCTGGCAGGTAGACAGATCTGCAAACATATTGCCTAGCATTTCCCAGCATTGCATGCAGAACTCACTTTACCTCAGCCTTTTATTCTCTTTTTTAG
>NW_006408633.1:2455842-2457229 GCF_000296735.1 Chrysochloris asiatica
AGCTGTCTCTGTACACTTTGCAAACTTTTGTTTGTGAGCAAGATCTCAGGCACTGGGCTTCATTTATCTATACCTAAAATGCTACATTGTTCTTAATATTCCTATATACTTTCAGGAGGAAGGAGAGCATCTGGGTTAAACTGATTATATTTAGAGGTGGTTTAATGGGGCTGCCACTGATCAACCCAAGGACTACATATGCTGTCCCCAGCAATTTACACATTACTGTATGCTAAAAGCTATGCCATTGTTATTTAAATACCAGCAGGGTCACCATAGTGCACAGGGTCTGCATATGCTGTCCCCAGCAGTGAATATGGAATTTACTGTGAACTACCAAAAGAAGAAACAAATTTGTCTTGGAAGTACAACCAGAATGCTTATTGGAAGTGAGGATGATGAAACTTTGTCTCACATGCTTTGAACATGTTATCAGGAGGGACCCGTCCCTGACGGACATCATGCTTAGTAAAGTAGAAAGTCAGTGTAAAAGAGAAAGACCCTCAACATGATGAATTAACAATAGATTCAAACATTGGAATTATTATGAGGGTGGTACAGGACAGTACTGTTTTGTTCTATTGTACATGGTTTCACTATGAGTCAGAATGGACTCCATCATGCTTAACAACATGATCTATTATTCAATAAGTGACATAGTTTGCATTGTGTATATTCCTTTATCTATGTCTGTTTCATTGTGCTGATTCATTTAAAGTTTATTCTTTTATCCAGTTTGTTGCATTTCTCATGTTTTTATTGTTGATATGTGTTGTCGAGTTGGTTCCGACTTGTAGTGACTCTGTATAGGTTGGTTAACTTGAACCACCGACCTTGCAGTACAAACCGACATTACAGTCCAATGCATTAACCCACAGCGCCACACCAATTTACTAGGGATTCATTACTTGTCTAGGTGAGTTTGATGTAGTGTAGTGAAGATGTATTTTTCAGAGATCAGTGCCCATTCACAAGGGTCATTTCTATTTTATTTGGTTGTGGCACGTGAATTGAATGTTTCATTAGTTTGAAACCTGGTTCTTTTGCTTCCTAAACCTTTTTCTTTCTTGTTCCTGTCTTGTCACAGTTTATTAAAAGCACATTTTGTTCTGTGAAATTAGATCCCCTACTCCTAGACTTGATGGGATTTTTGTCTCTTCACATGAGAATTGTAGATTACAGGATAATGCAGTAATACTTTAAATCAAGGAATTTAATAAAGCTGTTGTGTTGAATACAATTTAAAGGTACTATAAAATAGATTAGTCTAAAATATATGGTCTGCCATGCAATTTCTATAACCTTGTATAAAGACTATGAATATTTATGAGATTCATCCAGATTTAATTTTTAAATTATATGCACCTGTACAGGGTCGCTATGGGTC
>NW_006408633.1:2461759-2477310 GCF_000296735.1 Chrysochloris asiatica
AACAACAACAACAACAACAACAACATATCTGACAGTGTTTCTCTGCTATTCATCAGGTTTTCAGTGACTATATATTCAGAAGTAGTTCGTCATCCTTCTTTCTACTCTGTCTTTGTCTGGACATTCATCTGAAACCTGTCCACCATGGCTGCCCCTGCTGGTATTTAAAACACCTGTGGCATAGCTTCCAGAATCACAGCAACTCACAAGTCACCACTATATGACAAACTGTCAGACAAGTGGTGGAAAGCACCAGTTGATTCTGGGTGGGCCACCATAAATGTGCTGGACTGCAATGTCCATTTGAACAGCAAGGCCAACAGTTCAAGAAATGTTAAAAAAAAAAAAAAACGAAAGAAAGAAAATTGTTACACATATGAAGGTCGTGCTTTTTATTCCCCCATCAACATTTCACCACTGGAGACCATAAATGACAGCTATCTGATTAGAAAAGATCCATATTTGTGCCCACTCTAAATAAAGGTGACCCAAAGAAATGCAAAAATTATCAAACAATGCCCTTAATATCCCATGCAAGTAAAATTCTGCTGAAGATAATTTAAAAATCATTGCAGCAGTATATTGACAGAGCTGCCAGAGGCTCATGTCAGGTTCAGAGGAGGGCATTGAAAAAGAATGGCATTGCTGATGTCAGATATAGCTTACCTGAAAACAGCAAATAGCAGAAAGATGTTTACTTGTGCTTAATTGAATATGCAAAGCAATTGAATCATGCAGATAATTACAAACCATTGATAGAACTGCAAAGAATGGAAGTTCCAGGACATCTCATTGTGCTCATGAGATATCTGTATATAGACCAAGAGGCAGTCATTCAAACAAGCAGATCATTAATGGTTTAAAATAAGGAAAGGTGCATGCCAGAGTTATATTGCATTAGGGAAACTTACTTCAAAAGACCAGTTTGAAGTGTTCAAGAGAAAGGATGCTACTTTGAAGACTACCTGACTCAAACCATGGAGTTTTCAATAACTTTATATGTATGTGGAAGTTGGACAGTGAGTAAGGAAAACCATTAAATAAGTTTTTGTGTTGGTGAAGAATACTGAAAATACCATGAACTGCAAGAAGAATGAACAAGTCTGCCTTGGAAGAAGTACAACAGTTACGGTCCTTAAAAGTGACAATGGTGAGACTTCATCTCTTGTACTTTGTACATGTTGCCAGGAGGGTGCCATCTCTGGAGAAGGACATCATGATTGGAAAAGAAACACATCACCAAAAAAGAGGAAGACCTCCAATGGGATGGATTGACTCAGTGGTAACAACAATGGGCTCAAACTTTACAAGGATTATGCAGATGGTACAAAATGAGGCAGTGCTTCATTCTGTTGTGTATAGGATCACTATGAGTTGGAACCAACTTGATGGAACATAACAACTTCTATGACAGATGAGAAGTTAGTATCC
The DNA here is from genome assembly GCF_000296735.1 of Chrysochloris asiatica. Lineage (NCBI taxonomy): Eukaryota > Metazoa > Chordata > Mammalia > Afrosoricida > Chrysochloridae > Chrysochloris > Chrysochloris asiatica. The sequence goes on from NW_006408633.1 coordinate 2,463,191, forward strand.
TTTCCCCACCTCCTGTGTTTGTCATCTCCTATTTTTGTCAATTGTAGTATCATTTTCTTCTGACAGTCTTTGAAATAGTTTTGTTCTTTCTTAATTGTCTGATATATCCAGTAACTTTATTAAATTACTAGATCCCCATGTTCATCATTAGCCTTTGCCCGTGCTTCTCCATTTCCCTCTGTTTTGTCAGTGATATACAAGGATAAGTCTAAAAGTATTGATATACAATTTCCCATTCATACATGTATATGCTTATTCAAAACAAAATGTGTTTAAACATAAACATCTCTGTGATCAGTTGATAGTTATAGAAAGTTCTCTCTGTAATAAAATTGTCTTAATCTTTTTAGCATGCTTTCAAAGAAAGGATCATTTTTGCCATAGAAAAAGTAATTTCTAGATCAGGGTTAATAACGGATTTTCAATATTCAAATTCTCAAATCATTGAAGTTTTGCAACAAGTTTTTGGGAATGTTTTCCAATATAAAACTATAATTTTTCCATGGATCAAGCATTTTAAGGAAAGTAGGGAAGATGAACCAATAGAAGGAAGAACTGTCAATCCATCTGAAGTCCAGAAACAAATGGAAGGAGACCATAGAATTACAATAGATGTGATAATTACTGAAGTTGGAATCTTATATTGTTTAGCATTTTCCAAATTTAAATAAACATCATGAAAATCAGTTAGCTCAAAAAGTTTATCTGTACATCCATCTTCTAAGCAAGATCTAAGCTAATGAAAATAATTTTATGGCAAGAATTGTAAATGGAGTGGGGAGTATTCCAAGTTGGTGGACTAGACAGATCCATACTGTCCCCAGTTACCCTGTGGTCCTAATAGACACTGAAAACAACTTCATCAAGTACTCCACTTGTTGTTGTTGTTGTTAAGTGCCATTGAGTCAGTTCCGACCCATAGTAACCCTGTATAGGGTTTCCGAGGAGCAGCTGGTGAGCCTGAACCGCTGACCTTGCAGTTCAAACGGCTTTGTAGTCTGGCTCATTAACCTAGAGCGCCACACCGGGGCCCCCACTAACTTCTTCCAAATTGAGTGCCCTGAACATAGATAACATGGAGGCCACTAGGAGCTCCCCCTAGAGTCAGGAACTCTGCTGTCACATCCCTTCCACAACCTGGTAGTGAGCTCCTTGAATCGTAGGAGTGCCCTGTATAATTTGTTTTCACAAATAGGACAACCCCAAAATGTCCCAGAAACAATAGCAATTCAGCTCGCATGAAGAAACAAGAGAGAAAAGCACAAAAAAATAAGATGCAGAGACAGAAAACATTTCACAGGGGAAAAAGTTAATGGAAATAACTGAAAAACAATAGAATGATATTTGGCTACCTTCAATTCATTGACAGAGAGATAAAGAAAAACAGGGAGAACACAGGGAAATCTTTAGAAGAATTCAGGAAAGTACTACAAGAATAAACAGGCAAAATAAATGCAAATTTTGAAATAATACAAACTTATAACTAGAAAGCCAGATTATTAATACTAAAATTTCAGAAATCAAAAATACATTCAAAAGAAAAAGGAGACTATTTGAAGTAATATGGGACATATGAAATTATAAGATGCATATCAAATTATGGAAACAGTCTAAACGGAAGCCTGAATTAATGAGTTTGAAGACAAATCTCTCAACAGAAAAAGAATGAAAAAAATTTAAAGAAAGCCTAAGAGTTATGTGGGACTTCATGAACTTACAGAATTCCAGAACAGGAAGAGACAATAAAAAACATAGAGAAAGTCATCAAAGAGTTGTTGAAAGAAAATTTCCCTAACATCATGAAGATGAGAAGATAAACATGCAAACTGAATAAATCCCAAACAGGATAGATCTCATAAGAAAATCACCAAGAACATATCATAATCAAACTTTGCAAAACTGAAGGCAAGGAAAGAATATTGAGAGCAACTCAGGAAAAAGAAAAAGTTACCTACAAAGGAGAACCAGTAAGACTAAGCTCTGATTTCCTAGCAGAAATCATACAGGTAATAAGGCAATGGGATGACATATACAAAACTCTGAAAGAAAAACATTGCCAAACAAGAATTTTATACCTATCAAAGCTCTTCATCAAATACAATGATGGAATTATGGCCTTTCCTGACAAATAGAAATTAAAAGAATTTGTAATGTCCAGAACAACTTTACAAAAAGTGCTAAAGGTTGTTCTTTATACTGAGAACCAACAACAACAGACAAAAATCTGAGATTAATATACATGAAAACACCACTCAGAAATCAATCCAGATATGAAAGTATATAAAGCAAAACAAAACTATAAGACTGAAAATAGTGAACCAGAAATATCAATGCATGCTGAAGTGAATTTCAAAGCAAATAGATTTAAGAATGTAGATGCAGAACTTTCAAATAACAAGGAAGTCAAATAGATTTCAAGATAAAACAGATTGTTTTAAATGGGGGACAATAACAAATTACAGAATAATCTAGAAGAAAAATCATACACATGAACCTCAAAATAAAAAAAAAGAGGAAAATCAAAAGATTTAGTAAACATTAACACAAGAGAAGTGAAAATGAAAAAAGAAAACTCACAAACAAAATGAACTCAGTATAGAAAAGTATGTGGAAGAAAGAAACCAGCACCACCACACAGAAAAATGACAGCAATCAATTCATACCTATTGATAATTACACCAAAAGTAAATGGACTAAATGTGCCAGCCATAGAAAGCAGAATGGATCAGAAGAAATGATCCTTCAATATACTGTCTATACGAGGCATATCAAAAAAGATGGAGACAGCCTGAAAGCCCAACAACAGAAGAATAGTTAAAAAAAACTTTGATACATACACACAATGGAAAACTACAAAACACTGAAAAATAATGATGAATCTGTAAAATACCTCACAACATGGTTGAATTGGGAGGAAATTATGCTGAGTGAATTAGGCATCACAAAAGGACAATTACCGTATGAGACTAATGTTGTAAAGTTGAAAGATTTTCTTGATAACAATAAAAAGTAACAATCTTTATTGGTTACATGGTTGGGAGGGAAGGAAAGTTATTCATGGGCTCCAGGCTAGACATCTTATAATATAGGTGACAGCCAGCAGCAAGAGGGAGGTTAGCAGAGGAAAGATGAAGGTAGTAGGAAAAACAGGGAGGCAAGCAATAGTAATGAGAATAAAGTAAATACTTTTCATTGTTGATACAGGGAGAGTACAGCAGTCATTGTAATGAAGCAAAGCATTTGATTTTTTTAGTGTAAAACTGATGATCTGCTCTGTAAACCTTTCACAATAAAAAAAGTTGAAAAAAAAAGGAATTGTAACTGGGAATGAATCTTAGATTTACCAATTTGATTCAGAGAGTAACAGCCAGTCCAAACTGTGGTTTCTGAAGGGTTAGGGGGAAATCTCAAAGGAGAAATTTTGGTAGATTTTCTTGACGAACAAGAGACAGTAACAAGGACTTACTAGGTGAAGAAGTTTTAAGAATATTTGAACTGGCATTGGAGAGAAAACAAACAGGAGAGCTACCTGAGAATTATTTTTCCATTACAACAATGTACCTGCTCATTCTTCAAGGCTACCAAGGGCTGTCCTACAAGAATTTCCTTGAGACTCTTACCCCATCCACTCAAAAGTCTGGATCTTGCCCTGTCAGACTTTTTTGGTTACTCAAATTTAAAAAAAAAAACAAAAACAAAAAAAACAATATATAAGAACATTTTTTGAGTCCATGAAGGATGCCAAAATTTCCATTTGACATTAAAGAATTCAAGGAAGGAACAGAATAATAGAAAAACTCTCTCAGATGTATATTGATCTGGATAGAGGAAATGCCATGGAACATTTTGATATTTTTAATAATGTTGTTTATTATTTTGTAGCAATACTTATTGACTTATATTTGGTTTCTATTGTAAAATTATATGATGGGTAATATTTGTTTAGAATCCTGGTGTAGCACTGTAGGCTAATGTACTGGACTGCAAAGTCAGTTTGAACCACAAGGTTGGCGGTTCAAGCTCACCAGTTGCTCCTGGGAAACCCTATACAGGGTCGCTGTAAGTCTGAACCAACTTGACAGTACTTAACAAACAACAACAATATTTGTTTATAGATGATCTCTAATTGCTGTCACCACAAACCATATGTCAGTTTGTCCTACTGTTCTGTCTTGCATATTGATGTGATGCTAGAAGTTATGATGATGGTATTTCCAAAACCACTAGGGATACCCCTGGTGGCCAGGTTCCAGTCTAAAACATACTAAGATGAAAGGACTGGTGATTTACTTCTAAAAATTAGCCAATGAAAACTCTATAGATTACAGAATATTGGCCATGTTATTGACTAGAGATGGGCATTATGTTTAGTAAAGTGGAGAGCTACAAAAGGCAAGGGAGACCCCCAATGAGATGAATTAGACACAATGGCTGCAATAATGGACTCAAAGAAACAAATGATTGTGACGATGGTTCAGGAGTGGCAATGATTTGTTCTGTTATACTCAAGGTGGTCATGAATTGAGAGCTGGCTTGACATTGATTAACAGACTGTTGTGGTGTTGTGGGCTAATGCACTACCCTGCCAGGTCAGTTTGAACGACAAGGTTGATAGTTCAAGGTCTCCAGTCACTCCTCAGAAACCCTACACAGGGTTGCTATGAGTATGAACTGACTCGACGGCACTTAACAAAAAAACAACAGCAATAACAAGTTGATGTTGAGAGACACAGCTGAATGGGTATAAGAAGAAGAGTGGAAGTATATCCACAAATGCATACGGGTTTGACAAAGATCTTTGCACATGGGTATTTATCTCTAGTGCAAACACAGATATGAAGATTTTGTGGAGCATACTATGGGCGAAATGATGAACACTTCCTAGATAGTATCAAACATGTTAAGTCAATGAGTTGCTGGGTTGGGGGTGTCAGGATCATAGTTTCAGGGGACAACATGATCAATTGGCATAACAGTCACAAAGACAATATTCTACATCCTACTTTGATGAGTAGTGACTGGGATCTTAAAAGCTCATGAGTGGCCATCTAAGGTGCAGCTGTTGGTCTCTCCATATGTGGAAAAAGAAGAATGATGAGAATTGAAGATTCTTGGGATCAATTAATCCAGTGGACTAATGGAACATATGAATACCAATCTCCATGACTCTGAGATCCAAAGAACTATATGGGGCCCAGCTACCACTACCAATTTCTCTGAAAAGGTATCATAGTAGAAAGTCTCAGATAGAATGGGGAAAATGTGGATCCAAACTCAAAAATTATCAAAAAGACCGGGCTTAGTGGTCAGAAAGAGACTAGAGGAACCCAAGATTGTGGCCATCACTCACTGGTTAGGTCTGGAAAGAAATCACCCACATGGCCCAATTTTCAGCCAAGCAGTAGCTAGGTATATAGGGGGAACAGCAACACTAGTAAGATTTATTCACCAAGGAATTGTCAATCATTCAAAAGCAAAAGGGCAATAGTTACCTAAGGGTAACGTTGCAAAGGGATTGGAAGGTGGGTGGAATGGAAATAAGAATCACAGGGAAGAAGTAGGATAGCTATTATGGCATTGTAAACATTAAGATGAAACAAAATGTATGATTTGTTGATGTAGAACTTGTCTGTAAACTTTCATTCGTTTCACCATAAGAAGTAAAAAGAAAAAAAGAATAAGAAGTTGCTATTGAAACAAAATTCCGTATTGCATTTTGGTTTAAGAAACTGCTGGAAAGCATTTTTTTTTCTCATTTAAGAAGATAACAGTCAGAGGTTACAGAGAGATTTTAATAACTATGCAAAACAAAGAACTCACTATAGGTCAGGAAACAAAGGAAAAGGCAAGCTCAGTGAGCTGGCTGTGTTCAGTTACACCTGAAGTGGTTAACAACATGTATAATTTGTGCGTTAGCCCTCTTACTTAGGAAAGCATTGCTTTATGATTTTATACAATTATCTTAAACATGTTTATGATAATATGGAGTTTTTGACAGTTATGCAAATATGGAGTTTTACATTCACATAGAAAAAGAAAGTTTTCTGTATAAACAATTTAACTGCAAGAGAATACTTATCTCTTTAAAGAAAACTTTCAGGAAAGTTTAGAGAGAAAGTCTTGACATATGATATAAAAAACTGAGCAGTCCAAAATAATTAGATATGAAACCTTTGTTACAATATGATTAATCAGGGCATGAGCTTTTATGTATTCCCTGCTTCCTAAAATATTTTATTTTCTAGCTTTCTTATCAGTACAACAAAGGCAATTTATAATACAGTACCTGAATATTTTTAGGTTCAAATGATTTGCCTCATTGTTGTTATGTGCCTTTGAGTTGCAGTTTCCTTTTAATGAATCTAATTCCCTTCTCAAACAGAAATTCGTTTATTCAATTCCATATGTCTCCTTTTTAAAAGGAAGATTTTATTGTCCTGTACCCACAGTGTTGTATTTTCTGAGGCTTTGCATCATTGGGAATAAATGTCTATTCCAATACTCATATTGTTGTTGGTGTTAAGTGCCATTGAATCAGTTCCAAGTCATAGCAACCTTACATAGGGCTTCCAAGGAGTGACTGGTGGGTATGAACCTTGTGGATAGCAGTCCAATGCATATGTCACAGTGCCAACCCAGGACTTAAATATTCATCTTGTTATTGTTGTTGTTAAGTGCTGTTGAGTCCAGTCCGACCCATAGTGACCCTGTATAGGGTTCCCAAGGAGCAACTGGTGAGCTTGAATCACTGATATTACAGTTCAAACAGCTTTGCTGTCTGACACATTAGCCCACAGTGCCACACCAGGACTCCAATATTGATTTTAGCAGGATATAAAGCGATTTGGACTAAGTTTATTTTTATTTTAGCTTCTTCATCCATGTTGTTGTTAGCTATATGTGTTCATTTATAATTTGTTCAAGAATAATCACGTTTTAAAATCCAAATGCTTTCAAAATTAGAACTTTGCCTATTATCTATTATTTTTAATGAAATTATGTGATCTATTTTCTTTACTGCAGAATAATTGGGGTTTGTTCCATTGTCTTGTGGCATTGAATATTGTTATGGAAAAATTTGATACCTTTATCCTTATTGTAATTGACTGGATTTTTTTTTTCTTTTTTAATAAATGAAGGAAGTTTGTTTTGTTTTGTTTTTAATTTCCTTGAAGTTTAATCACTTACACAGAATGTGTCTCAAAGTAGATCAGTTGGTTTTACTGTTCTTTTGAAACACTGAGTAACTTTTGATATGCAGATTCACTCGATATTTTGTGTAGAAAATTTTATTCAGTAATTAAATATAAATTAAAATTTCCCTGGCATCTGTTTCTTGAAAGGTCCTGATATTCTATTTTAATTGCTGCATATTTGTAAAGTAAAAAATCACAAAGTGCTCAAGTGAAAACTCCACCACTTATCTGTGAGTTTGCTATACTGTGGTGACTTTTGTGTTGCTGTGATAATTGATGTGATGTCATGGATATTTTAAATACCAGCAGGGTTCTCAAAGTGTGCAGGTTACAGCTGAGCTTCCAGACAAAGACAGAATAAGAAGAAGGAGAGACTGACTACTTCTGAATATTTGGTCACTGAAAACCTTATGAATAACAGTGAAACACAGTCAGCACCAGAATATTGAGTGTGATGAAGAGCATTAGAATAGTATCAGAAACAGTGACAGAAGATGATCCCTTCAGTTTGGAAGACATTAAAAATGCAAATAGGGAAGAGCTACTTCCTCAAAGTAGAGTTGGCCATGAGGACATGAATGTGATAAAGTCTTCAGGACTATCGTTTGCTCGTGGGGCACAATTGAAAATGAAGACAACGAGCTGTAAACATGCATTAATAATCAGAATACGGAATGCACAAAATATGATTCTAGGAAAATTGGAAAGTGTCAAAAATGATAAGAAACACAAAAACTTGATGTCCTAGAAATTAGTGAGTTGAAATGGACTAGCATTGGCCATTTTGAATCTGACAATCACATGCTTTACTATGCCAGGAATGACAAATTGAGGAGTAATACTGTGGCATTCATTATCAAAAAGAACATATCAAGATCTGTCTTGAAGTACAATGCTGTCTATGATAGAATAATATCCATATGCCTACAAGGAAGACTAGCTAATACAACTATTATTCAAATTTATGCACCAACCACTAATGCCAGGGAATATGAAATTGAAAAATGCTACCAACTTTTTCAGTCTGAAATTCATCAAACATACAATCAAGATGTATGGGTAATTACTGGTGATCATAATGCAAAGGTTGGGAACATGGAGGAGTCATCAGTAATTGGTAAATATGACATTGGTGATAAACATGATGCTGGAGATCACAGGAAAGAATTCCGTAAGACCAATGAATTGTTCATTGCAAACATTTTTAAAAAAAAAACAACATAAAAGATGACTCTACACATGGAATTCACCAGATAGAATTCACAGAAATAAAATGACTACATCTGTGGAAAGAGACAGTGGGAAAGCTTCATATCGTTAGCCAAAAACGAGGCCAGGGACAGATTGTGGAACAGATCATCAATTGCTCATATGCAAGTCCAGGATGAAACTAAAGAAAATTAAAACAAATTCACAAGAGACATAATATGACTTTGAACACATTCCACTTGAGTTTAAAGATCATCTGAAGAACGGATTTGATGCTCTAGACAGTAAAGACCGAAGACCAGAATAGAGTAGTGGGAAGACATCTAGAACATTATACAGGGAGAAAGCAGAAGGTTATTAAGAAGACAAGCAAAAAAGGAAAAGACCAAAATAGATGTCAGAAGACACTCAATCTCCAGGGTAGAGATACTAAAGCAAATGAAAGAAACAAGGTAAAAGAGCTGAGCAGAACTTAAATATCATAATGAAATGTGCAAAACCTGGAGTTAGAAAACCAAAAGGAAAGAACACGCTCAGCATTCCTAAAGATGAGGGAACTGAAGAAAAAAATCCAAGCTTTGACTTGCGATAGCGAAGAATCTATGCTCAAAGTATGGAATGATACAGAAAGCATAAAAAGAAGGTGGAAGGAATACACAGAGTAACTGTCCCAAAAAGAAATGGTTGATGTTCAGCCACTTCAAGAAGTAGCAGATGACCAAGAGCCAATGATACTGAAGGAAGAAGTCCAAGGTGTATTGAAGACATTGTCAAAGAACAAAGCCCTGGGAATTGATAAAATACAAACTGAAATCTTTCAACAAACTGATTCAGCACTGGATGCACTCACTCATCTATGCCAGGAAACTTGGAAGAAAACTACTTATCCAACTGACTAGAAGAGATCCATATTTGTGCTCATTCCAAAGAGAGGTGACTTACAGATGCGGAAATCATCGAACAATACCATTAAGATCCCATGCAAGCATAATTATGCTATAGATAATTTGAAAATGGCTGCAACCATACATTGACAGAGAACTTCCAGAGGTTCCAGCTGGAATCAGAAGAGGAAGTGGAATGAAGGCTATCATTGCTGACATCAGTGAATCTTGGGGAAAGGAGAGACTTTCAGAAAGATGTTTATCTGTGTTGTATTGACTATGCAGAGGATTTTGATTATGCTGATTATGATAAACTAAGGACAGCATTGCAGAGAATGAATATTCCAGAACACTTAATAGTTCTCATTTGGAAGCTGTGCATAAACCAAGAAGAAGTTGTTTGAACAGAACTAGGGAACACTGAATGGTTTAGAATTAGGAAAGGTGTGTGACAAGGTTGTATTCTTTCACTATACTTATTATATTTATATGCTGACCAAATAATCATAGAAGCTGGATTATATGAAGAAAAACATGGAATCTGCATAGAAGGAAAACTCATTAATAGCCTGCGATATGCAGATGACACAACCTTGCTTTGTGAAAATGAACAGAACTTAAAATACTTACTGATCAAGATCAGCGACCACAGTCTTTGATATGGGTTGCACCATATGTAAAGAAAACAAAAATCGACACTACTGGACCAATAAACAACATCCATATAACTGGAGAAAAGATTGAAGTTGTCAAAGAATTCATTCTGTTCAAGTCAGCCATCAACAGTCATGGAAGAAGCAGTCAAGAAATTAAACCACATATTGCATTAGGCAAATCTGCTGCACAAGACCTCTTTACAGTGTCAAAAAGCAACGATGTCAGTTTGAGGACTAAGGTACACCTGACCCAAACCATAGCATTTTTCAGTAGCTTCATATTCATTTGAAAGTTGAGCAGTGAATAATGAAGACAATAGAAGAATCGATGCATTTGAGTTATGGTGTTGTGTAGGAAGCCAGAGTAACCCATGGTCGGAGCTGGAATCCGATAGTGTTGGAAGGGGTTATTGAAAGTATCATGGACTGCCAATAAATTAAACAGATTTGTGTTGGAATAAGTACAATTAGAATGGTCCCTGTAAGCCAAGATGGCCAGACTTTGTCTCTCAAAGTTTGGACATATTGTCAGGAGAGACCAATCCCTGGAGAAGGATATCATATTTGGTAAAATTGAGGATCAAAGTAAAAGAAGAAGACCCCCAACTAGATTAATTGTCACCCTGGTAGCAGCAATGTGCTCAAATGTAGCAATGATTATGAGGTTGGCACAGTACTGGACAGTGTTTCACTATGTTTTACATAGGGTCACCATGACTCGGTACCGATTTGATGGCACCTAACAACATCAGCATAGTGGTTACGAATCGGGCTATGAACCGGAAGGTCAGCAGTTCGAAACTACCAGCTGCTCCGAGGGAGAAAGATGAGGCTTTCTGCTCCTGTAAAGATTTATAGCCTCGGAAACCCTGTACAGGGTCGCTATGGGTCGGAACCAACTCGATGGCACTTGACGACGAACAACATCAACAACAGTGAAAATTAGTCCTGGTGTGGCACTGTATGAGAAGCAATGAAACACAAGGTCAATTTGAACTGCGAGGCCACCAGTTCTAACTCAACAGTTGCTCCTACTCAAGGGTTGCTATGAGTAGGAACTGACTTGATGACTCTTAACAACAACAGTGAAAATTAGGGACTCCTGGTATAACACTGTAGGATAAGCACTGGGCTGTTAATTGTAAAGTTGGCAAGTCAAACCCACCACCCAAAACATAGAAACTTTATACAGGATCTCTATGAATCAGAACTGACTCAAAGTCATTTAACAATAATATGAAAAATGATGTGCTTAAATGCCAAATGTGTTTAGAGATACATATCATACATTTTTATCCCTCTTCCATTATACTTTGGATTGACATTTTAAATGTACATAGTTTTCACTAGCATACCTACTTCAGTCTATGCAATTTTCATGTTTTCTAAATCTGAAGCTATTAAATTTGCCACTACTCATTTGTCAGTTTGTCATACTATGGTGGCTTCCTTGTTGTGATGCTAGATATGTCAGATATATTTTAAATTCCAGCAAGGTTACCCATGGTGGACAGGTCTCAGCTAAGCTTCCCAACTAAGACAGACTAGGAAGAAGGAGAGGCAGATTACTTCGGAAGTTTTAGCCATTGAACAGCTTATGAATAGCCGTGGAATGCTGTCAAATAGCACCAGAATAGTGAATATTGAAACATGATGGATAGCACCAGATTATTGTCAGATATAGTGCCAAAATGAACTGCTAAGGTTGGAATGCACTCAAAATACAACTAGAGCAATGATGCCTCCTCAAAGTAGAGTTGATAGTGATGACATGAATAGACTAAGCTTCCAATACCTCATTTGCTGATGGGGCACATTTAAAAATTAAGAGAATTAGCTGCAAACATCTGATATTAATCAGAACATGGACTGTACAAATTATAAATTTAGACTAAAGCTGAAGTAAATTAAAACATGTTAATGAGAGCCAAAATAAGATCTTGAATGTATCCCACTGGAATTTAGAGATAATCTCAAGAACATAGTTGATGCATTTACACTAATGACCCAAAACCAGAAGAGTTGTGAGAAGATATCAAGAATATCATACAGGAAGAAAAAAAAAATGTCTTTAAGTAGACAAGAAAGAAGAAGACCAAAATTGATAGAACAAAGGACTGAAACTTAACTCTCCAGTGTGGACATGCTAAAACAAATGGAAGGGAAGTGGAAGTAAAAATTGAACAGAATATTTCAAAGGGAAACTCAAGAAGACAGAGTCAATATTATAAAGAAATGTGTGAAGACTTGGGGTTAAGAAAAAAAAAAAAAAAAAAAGTGAAGAACACACTCAGCATTTATCAAGCTGAAAAAAAATTTGAAGAAAAAATTCAAGTCTTGAATTGCTATAGTGAAGAATTTGATGGATTTTAGGATAAGCACTAGACTGGGAACCACACAATTTGCAGTTCAAATCCACCAGTTCTCATTTGAAGCCCTATACAAGGTCACTATGAGTTGGGATTGGCTCAACGGCACTTAACTGCTATAGAAATGGGCAAAATATTAAGTGATGCAGAAAGCATCAACAGAATATCTAATGAATACACAGAGTCACTGTTCAACCATTTCAAGAGGTAGTATATGTCCAAAATCCAATGGTACTTAAGGAAGAAATCCAAGGTATGCTGAAAGCATTGGGAAGGAACAAGACTCCAGAAATTGATGGGATGCAAATTGAAATCTTTCAACAAACTGATGCAGCACTGGAGGCACTCACTCATCTATGGCAAGTAACTGGTCAAGTAACTGGAAGAGATCCATATATGTGTCCATTCCAAAGAGAGGTGACCAATGAAATGCGGAAATCCTCAAATAATAGTATTAATATCACATGCATATAAAATTTTGCTAATGATAATTCAAACACAGGTGCAATAGTACATTGACAGGGGCTTCCCAAAGGTTCAAGCTGGATTCAGACAAGGATATGGAATAAGGGATATCATTGCCAAGATTAAATGGATCTTGGCTGAAAGCAGATAGTGCCAGAAAGATGTTTATTTGTGCTTAATTACTATGCAAATACTTTCCACTATGTGGATCCATGACAATCTATGGACAACATTGCAGAGAATTCCACAACACTTAATTGTGCTCATGAGGACTCTACATAGATCAAGAGACAGTTGTTCAACAGAACAAGAGAACACTGAATGTTTTAAAAGCAGGAAAGGTGACTGTCAGGATTGTATTATTTCACCAAATTGATTCCGTCTGCACACTGAGCAAATAATCTGAGAAACCTGATTATGTGAAGAAAAGCATGGCATCATGATTGGAAGAAGACCCCTTGTTAACAATTTGTTATCTGCAGGTGATACAATCTTGCTTGCTGAAATAATTGTTGTTACATGCAATCAAGTCAGTTCTGACCTATGTTGCTGTTGTTTTTGTTAGGTACTATTGAGTCAGTACCGATTTATAGAGACTGTATGCATAACAGAAAACAAAGCTGCCTGGTCCTAGGCCAACCTCACAATTGTTGCCATGCTTTAGTCCATTGATGCTGCCATATTGCCAGTCTATCTCTTCATTTTGAGTTGTGCCCATCAGCAAATGAAGGTCCCATGGGCTTCACTCCCACAGGCTTTATTCTATTTGCATCATTACGTTTAACTCTACTTTGAGGAGGCAGCTCTTCCTCAGTGGCATTTTGAGTGCCTCCAATCTGAGGGGGTCATTTTCTGGCACTATATCTGACAGTGTTTCTCTATTATTCATAAGTTTTTCAGTGACTAAATATTTGGAAGTAGTTCATCACTCCTTCTTCCTAGTATGTCTTTATCTGGAAGCTGAACTGAAACCTGTCCACAATTGGTGACCCTGTTAGGTGCCATCTAGTCGGTACCTACCCATAGCGACATTATACACAGCAGAAAGAAACACTGCCCTATCCTAGGCCAACCTCACTACTGTTGCCACGCTTGACTCCATCGATGCTGGCACTTGGCCAATCCTTCTTGTGGGTCTTCCTCTTTTTCTTGGACCCTCCACCTCACCAAACATGACATCCTTCTCCAGCGACTGGTCCTTCCTGACAATATGTCCAAAGTATTAGAGATGAAGTTTGACCATCTTGACCTCTAAGGAGTATTCTGGCTGCACTTCTTCCAAAAAGGATCTATTGGTTCTTTTGGCAGCCCCTGGTACTTTCAATATTCTCCTCCAACACC
>NW_006408633.1:2477532-2479637 GCF_000296735.1 Chrysochloris asiatica
GAGTGTTGATAGTTGATCCAAGAAGAATGAAGTCCTTGACAACTTCAGTCTTTTCTCCATTGATAAGAATGGTGTTTATTGGTCCAGTGGTGAGTATTTTTGTATTCTTTACATTGAGATGTAATCCATACCAAAGGCTGTGCTCTTTGATCTTCATCAGTAAATGTTTTAAGTTGTCTTCAATTTCAGCAAGCAAGGCTGCATCATCTGCATATTGCAGGTTGTTAATGAGTCTTCCTCCAATCCTGGTGACCCTACTGGTATTTAAAATACCCATGGCATAGCTTCCAGGATCACAGCAACTCACAAGCCAACACAGTATGACAAATTGACAGACAAGTGGTGGGTTCTGACACATAATGATCCTGTATAAGGTTTATGAAGAGTGGCTGGTGAGTTTGAATCACCAATCTTGCAGTTGAAACTGACCTTGGGGTCCAGCAAATTATCCTGCAGCACCACACCAGGACTCATGCTGAAAGAACAGAGATTTTTACATATTGATGATCATAGATAATCAGTCTGGGTTGTACTTCAGTGTAAGAAAACAAAAATGCTCAACACTGAACCAATAACACCATGATAAATGGAGAAAATATTAAAGTTGTCAAAGACTTAATTTTACTTGGATCCACTATCAACACTCATGAAATCAAGTCATAAAATCAAACAACATATTGCATTAGGCAAATCTGTTGCATAAGGTGTCTTTAAAGTGCTTAAGCGCAAAGATGCCACTTTGAAGACTAAAGTGCACCTTACCCAAGTTGTGGTATTTTCAATAGTTTATATGCATGTGACATTTGGAAAATGAATAGTTGAAGACTGTAGAACTGATGAATTACATTATGGTATTGGAGAAGAATTTGAAAGTACCATTGGCTGCCAGAAGTGCAAATAAATCTGTGATGGAAGAAGTACAGCCAGAATGCTCCTTAGAATCCATGATGGCGAGGCTTTGCTATTCATACTTGGGACATATTATTTAGGAGGGACTAATCCCTGGAGAAGTACATAATGTTTTGTAAAGTGAAGTATCAGCGAAAAAGAAGAAGACCCCCAACAAGATGGATTGGCACAGGGGCAGCAGCAATGCAATCAAATGTTAAATGAATGTGAGGATGGCACAGGATTGAGCGTGTTTCATTTTGTTGTAGACAGGTTAATATGAGTTGGAACCGACTTGATAGCACCTTACAACGGCAACTAAATCTGAGCATCAGACACCTGCAGAAGCACAACAAAAGCAAGGGAATGTGTCTAATCATTGAATAAAACATTCCTAACATAAAGGTTCAAAGAAATCTGTAGCCTAAAAGGACCATTCTATGTTTGTAAATTAAAAGTAAAATGAATCAATCTAAATTAAGGCATATCCTGAGAAAGTTATAGAACTTTAAGTGAAATAAACAATAATGCATATATTTTCATTTATAACTGGTTTATTTGTTGTCTTCCAATTATCAATAAATGCTGACATTTTTGTCTTTTGTTCTGTCTTGTATACCCTTGTAGATAAGTAAAAAGTTCATTTCAGCAGTAGTTTATATATATAGTCCTGCAGTGGCATTGTGGGTAATGCATTGGACTGTTAAGAATTATTGTTGGTGTTATTGTAGCTGTTTACTCCCACTTTTTATAATATTTTATGCTATAAAATTTATGTTTTATCACTAATGCTATGAATAAGACTCTAGGTTTTTACTAAAGATAGCATCTGATGGGGCTAACCAGTAAATGTATCAACATGAAAATTACATTTTCATGAATCCAGATTAGGAGGGACCATTGGAATGTAGAGCTTCTCTCCAGATACTTGTGTAGATGTCCTCCTTTCCTCCAATAGATAGATTTCCTGAAGTACTTTATACAAACATTGCTTTATAAATGAATACATTAAATAAGCCTACCTGGTTACTTCCTAATGACATATGATAAATTTCTAACAGGTTGGAGGATTTCTGTTTTTAATCAATTACTTTGGTATTAATTAGCTTTATAAATTCATATTTTTATAATTGAAATCAAAGTTATTAATATACTTACATAATAAGTTAATTACCTTTACTAGGACCCTACCCTTTGTAATATTGAAGAAATAACTC
>NW_006408633.1:2479859-2483955 GCF_000296735.1 Chrysochloris asiatica
TACAGGGTGGATATGAATCGGAACCGAATCCATGGCACATAACCACCATCACCACCACATCTAGTTTGGCGTCCTGGTATGGCACTGCAGGATAATGCACTAGAACAAAGGTCAGTTTGAAGCACAAGCTCGGCAGTTCAAATCTATAAGCGGCTCTTCAGACACCTTTATACAGAGACCCTGTGAGTCAGAACCAACATGGAGGCACTTAGCAACAACATACCTAGTTTGTCTTTTCTGTTGCATTGAACATATCTGCTGTAAAAAGTCTTTTTAAAGTGTTAAAAACAAAGATGTCACATTGAAGACTATGCTGACCCCAGTCATAATATTTTTATCATCTCATATTCCTGTGAAAGTTAGACAGTGAATAAGGAAGACTAAAAAACAAACAAATCTATCATGGAAGAAGGGCAGCCAAATGCTGTTTAGAATGGAGGATGATAAGAGATGAGCTCATGTATTTTGGATCTGTTAACAGGAAGGATCAGTCCCTGGTAAACAGCATCATGATTAATAGGGTAAGAAACAAAGTGGAGTCATGGTGTGGTGCTGTAGGATGAGCACTTGACTACAAGATTAGTTTGAATGGCAATATTGGCAGTTCAAACTCACTAGCTGTTCCTTGGAAACCCTATGCAAGGTCACTATGAATCTGACCCAACTCAATGACACTTAACAACAACAAGAACAACAACAACAAGCAAAAATGTGGATGACCCTCAGTGAGCTGGATTGACACAGTGGCAGCAACAATGGGCTCAAACATGACAACAGTTGTGAGTATGGTATAGAACTGGGTGGTGTTTCATTCGGTTGTACAGAGTCACTATGAGTTGGGACTGAATCAATAGCACCTAACAGCAACTACACCTAATTTTCATATGTTCTTTTATGTCACTTTTCAGGGTCCAGAAAAAATTATATTTCTTTCATGGAATGTACCCATTCAATACATGCAGAAATATTTTCTGTGTTTTCTAAATCTAAGCTATTTTTAATTTTCATTACTGTCTGCCTCGCATTTCACCTACATTAATCCAAGTTTTATTCTTGCCAAAAAATATATGGTACAATTTTGGATCTCCCATGGTATCGTCAATATGCCTTTAATATAGTAATATCCAATTGCTGTTATTTTTAAGTGCTGTTGAGTTGGTTTCCAATTTAGCTATTGAGTCGGGTTCCAAGGACTGGTGTTTGAACCAGTGATGTTGGGGTTAAAAGTCCAGTGCTTATCCTACAGCACCACATCAGGACTCCAGCATTGTTGTTGTTGTTGTTGTTGAGTGCCGTGGAGTCGGTTCCGACTCATAGCGACCCTGCACAGGGTTTCCGAGGCTGTAAATCTTTACGGGAGCAGAACGCCTCATCTTTCTCCCGCGGAACCGCTGGTAGTTTCGAACTGCTGACCTTGCGGTTCACAGCCCGATTCGTAACCACTACGCTACCAGAGCTCCCCTAATATATGCTGATTAAGTGGTTCATTCTATCTCTTATAACTAACTGAAATACTCTGCTTTTGTTGTTAAGTGTTATCCAGATCAACTCTGACTCACAGTGACCTTCTGCAGAGCAGAAAAAAAAACACTGCCAGGTCCGACACCATCCTCACAGCTCTTGCTATACTTGAGCTCATTATTGAAGCCAGTGCATCAATTCATCTTATTGGGGTCATCCTCTTTACCCTCAACCTTTGGCTTTACCAAGCATGATGTCCTTTTCCAGGGATTGTTTCCTCCTGCATAGGAGGAGATTGAAAATTCCATGCGTTGAGTCAGGCAGTCAAATGGCAAAGTGACTTTTTTGCTCTTTAACACTTGAAGAGGTCTTTTGCATTCAATTTGCCCAAAAAACTATGTTATTTCTTGACTATTGTTTTCATGATCATTAACTGTGGATCCAAGTAAAATGAATTCCTTGACAACTTCAATTGTTTCTCTTTTTATCATAATGTTGTCTATTTATACAATTGTCAGGATTTTTGTTTTCTCTACATTGAGTTACAATCGTACTGAAGGTTGCATATAGTCTTTAATCATCAGAAAGTACCTCAAGTCCTCTTTTCTTTCAGCAAACAAGGTTGTGTTATTTGCATATTGCAGGTTGTTAATGAGCCTTCTGCCAATCATGGTAAAAAATGATGGGGGAAGATGCTGAATAATTGTTAACAGGGTTGATTGTGAAAAGTTGGAATCTTAACTTGAATATAAAATGAGCCATCTCAGAAGCAAGAGCGGGGAATCTTACTACCATCCAAGAAGAAGACACCGGAGTAGAGCACATCCTTTAGACCCAGAGATATCTGGACATTGAACTTCCTTGACTCAGGGACAGGAGACCAGAGGAGTGGCAGAGGAGCAGCAGTAGAACCAAAAACCGGAGCAAGAGACAGAGTAGTGGGCTTCCAAGTTAAAAAAAAAACAAAAAAACAAAAACCAGAATGCCTTTGGGCAAAAAGCTTACTTGTAAAGTGCGATGGCTCCAGGGAGCTAGGTTTGCAGAAAGAGGCCTATCTGCATGCATGACTGACAAGAGACTGTGTTCTGAGAATTTCTGATTGGGTGTTGTAACCTGTTAGCATTCTAATAAACTCAACAGCTGTGAGCTTGGGGTCTGAGTTCTGTGTGGCCATTGTAATGAATTTTCAAATCCAGCTGAGCATAGTGTTGTGAGAAGGATGATTGATGTTATTTTTTACAAGTATACAGTAAGTTTTTTTATATACAAAAGTGGACACTCTTACTAAATATATATGTATTTAAACTTATTTGAGGACTCCTGGTGTGGCATGGTGGTATCAGCACTGGACTTTGAACCACAAGGTCTGCAGTACGAACCCATTAGTTCTTCCTCAGAAATCTATACAAAGTCACTATGAGTCAAAATCAACTAGATGGCATTTAAAAACAACAGCAAACATATTTGGTTGAAAATATTTTCAATATAGAGTATGCTTCGTTATTGCTAAATGACAATCCTCAAATGCTGCTTTTAATAAAGAGTGGATACTTGATTAACAAGGCCCTAGCTCTCATAACATAGTGGTTATGAATCGGACTGCGAATTGCAAGGTCAGCTGTTCGAAACTACCAGCTGCTCCGAGGGAGAAAGATGAGGCTTTCTGCTCCCGTAAAGATTCACAGTCTCAGAAACCCTGTATAGGGTTACTATGAGTCGGAACCAACTCCACGGCACATAACAACAACAACAAAGTAGCATAGTGGACTATTATCTGGGTTATTAATCCCAAGACCAGCAGTTTGAATATACTAGTCATTCCATGGGAGAAAGATGAGGGTTTCTGCTCCTGCAAATATTTTCAGCCTTGGAAATCCTATACAGGGTCATTATGAGTCGGAACCTACTTAGTGGTATACAACCACCACCACTCATTAATTTAACATCCAGTTCAAGTATTGTTGCTAAGTGCCGTGGATTCATAGTGACTCTGTAGAGAGTTGCTGGTGGGATTGAACTGCAGAGTCTATGATAACCGATCCAGTACTTATCCTACAGCGCCACACCAGGACTCCTATTAAAGTATAGTTATGTTAAATTCCAACCTAATTAAAGACTATTTCAGAATCATGATTTAAACAGGTGGTGGATAAGTCTTTAATTATTGTTGCTTTCATGCCTGACCTTTCAGAAATTCCTAGGGAAGCTTACACTTAGAAGTCTACCTCAAATAAAATTTTTGTGTAAATTTTATTTTAAAATTTAATTACATTTTAGTATTGGGATAATTGATGAATACAGTTGAGAGTTGTCTGAGTTACTTGAACACAACTTTGAAAATGAGTATTCAAAATGAGTATAGAATAAAAAAGTTGCTAAAGAGGCTGAGAAATTGACACAGGAAAGGGCTGAACCTGGAATGTGGGCTTTGTGTTTTGTTAAAAGTCAAGTTATCTCCAGTATCTATCACCTATGAGTCTGCAATTTAAGATTGCTTAAGTCTAACATTCCTATATTACTCTCCTGCCAGTGAAAATATAATAAAATATGTAAGGATCCTTGTTTATGTCTTACTGGCTCAAGAAATACTTTGCTGTGGTTAGGTACCATCGAGTTGGTTCTAACTCATATTGTT
>NW_006408633.1:2484740-2491585 GCF_000296735.1 Chrysochloris asiatica
TTTCCTGAGACTGTCCCCGAATCCAATGGTTTGCATTGATTTGAACTTGAGTTTTTAGCATGTGTATTCTATTTTTGAAGAATTCCTGGTGGTACAATGGTTAAGCTCTAGATGTGCTAACCCAAAGGTCAGTGGTTAGAATGCACTAGCTGCTCTCTGAGAGAAAAGGCCAGGTGATTTGCTCCCATAATTATGACAGGGTAGAGAGCCCTAGATTGTGTAGCACCATGTGCTAGTCACTAGACCACAAAGTTAGTTTGAACTGCAAGGTTGGTGGTTGAAACCCACCAGTCACTCCTCAGAGTCTCTGAGTTAGAACTGAGCTGACAGCACTTAACAGCTGCAACAAGGGAACGTTACAAAGCACTTCTACTCTGTCATCTAGGGTTGTTATGAGTTGGAATCAACTCAGGGTCAGATAACTAAAACAATACCAGTCTTCGTTTTGTTTTTTTTTCTGAAATTCATCAAAATATGTTTGTGCATTAATCCAATATATGAACATAAGATACTAACCAAAGTTTTTCTTTACAGTCCTAACTGACTCCATCACCATAAAAAATATGTCTTTCAAATCATTTTTCAATGATAGACGTTAATCTTAGGGGAACAAAACTTGTATCTCTGATCCTATAAGTTTATTAAATCCCTATAGGTTTTACAAAGGAGCTCTGGTAGCATAGTGGTTATGAATTGGGCTGCTAACCTCAAGGTCAGCAGCTTGAATCTACTGAATATTCCATGGGAGAAAGATGAGTCTTCCTGCTCCCTTAAAGAGTTACAGCCTCAGAAACCTTATACAGGGTCACCATGAGTCAGAACTGACTCCATGACATACCACCACCAGTATCATAGGTTTTACAGGGCTCCTATAGATATCATGTTTGGTAAAATGGAGGGTCAGATAAAAAGAGGAAGACCCCCAACAGATGGATTGGCACAGTGGCTGCATCAATGGATTCAAATGCAGCAATGATTGTGAGGTTGGCCCAGGATCAGGCAGTGTTTCATTCTGTTGTACATAGGATAGCTCTGAGTTGGTACCAACTCAATGGCACCTAAGAACAACAACACAGTTACAAAGTACAATTATTATGCTATTATGGGCTGTCGAGTCAATTCCAATTCATAGTGACTCTGTATAGGGTTTCCAAGCAGCACACAGCACTCAGTTAGAACATTTTAATGATTTCTCTTCAACACAACCTGGGAAGTGTGTAGGACATGCTCTATTTTCATTTCACAGATAGGGAAACTAAGGATTGTAAAGGTCAAAGTGAATCATGCAGAATTATACCAAATTACACATATGTAGTTTATAAATGCCATTGAGTCATCTTTTACTCATAAAGACTCTAAATAGGGTTTCCAAGCAGTGGCTAGTAGGTTTGAACCATGAATCATTTGATTTACAGTACAGCACTTATCCTGAAGCACAACACCAAGGGTCCTATGTGTCTCTGTGTGTGTATATATCTTATCTCCAAGACCGGAGTTAAAATCTCTTCTTAACCCATTATCTTTCCCATTTCTTCCCTCTGCCTATAAATAGAAAGTTCAGGAAACAAACATTGCAGGTAAAAATTCAATCAATAAAAAAGAGTTTCATGAAATATTTTAATTTTTCACATATTTTTTGAGTTCTTATAATTTCTTAAGTGTAATCTACAATAAATTGGACATACAGATAGATTCCATTTTTGTGCACTTACTATTATTTAATAGACTATTAATCCCATAAATATTTAATGAACATGTGCTGCATGTCAGGCTTTATGAAGAAATATTGATGCACTCTCTACCTTTACGGAACCTACTTTACAATTGGAGTCCTGGTGTGGCTCTGTAGGAAAAGCACTGGATATAAGGTCATTTTGAACCAAAAGCTTGGAGGTTCAAAATCACCATCTATTCCTCAGAAACCCTTTATAGGGTGACTGTGAGTTTGAACTAACTCAATGGCACTTAACCGCAACAACAACTTTTCAGTTATAATTTCAAACATAACAATAGCTATAATCAATGTACTTAAGATCCATTACAAAGAGTGAAACATGTGAATAAATATAGGAGATCAAAGCTAAAAGAATAATTACTTCTGAATTCAAGTTCACAAAGTCCTTCAAGTTTAAGTGATTTTTAAATTACAACTTCAGTAAATCTTTCATTGCAAAAATTAAAACACAGTTACAAAAATTAACATTGAACACTAAGAATTTATTATTTGGAGTACAAAGATACCTTTATTTCCATAAATAATGTTGCTGGTTTGTGCTGTCTAGTTGATTTTGATTCACAGTGATTGTATATGACAGAACAGAATTGATCCATATAGTTTTCTAGGCTGTAATGTTTACAGGAGCAGATCACCAGGTCTCCTTTCCCACTGAACTATTAATTAAAACCCTGCCAACCTATCTGGGTAACCACTGCACCACCATGGAATAATGGAATAATTAATCCATTATATGAATCTTCAAGTAAAGACAACGGAAATGGTGTATGCAGAATGAAAAAAAAAAAAAAAAAGATGAAGAAGAGTTAATTAATGAAAATATAATAGAAACATAAGACATTTAAAATACAAACTACCCTGTCTCTCCCTCATATTTCAACAAACATTTGCTGTAGAGGCACATCAGGATGACTCATAAATGAAACAGTAGGTACAATCAAGTTATTGAGTAGGCAAATATCTGATAGAAAACTGTTATTTAACTCATTTGGTACATTTAGTATTAAAAAAAAAAACAAAAAAAACTAAACCTACTGCCACTAAATTGATCCCAACACATAGTGACACTGTAAAGGAATTCTGAGGCTGTAACCTCTAGGCCACCATTCGTCTGTCAGTTTGTCATGCTTTGGTGGCTTGTGTGCTACTGTGATTCTGAAATCTGTAAACAGCTATCTTAAATACCAGCAAGGTCACCCACAGTGGACAGGTTTCATCTGAGCTTCTAGACAAAGACAGACTAGGAAGAAGGAGAGACGGGATACTTTTGAATCTTTATTGGCACACTGCTAGCACTAGAATATTGAATATTGAAACATGATGAAGAGCATCAACATATTGTCAGATATAGTGCCAGAAGATGTTCCTCTCAGTTTGGAAGGGCAAAATGCAACTCAAAATGCAACTGGGGAAGAGTTACCCCCTCAAAGTTGAACTGGTCTTGATGATGTGAATGGAGAAAAGCCCTCGGTATCTTCATGTGCTGATGGAGCACAACTCAAAATGAAGAGAAACAGTTGTAAACATCCAACGAAAATCAGAACATGGAATGTATGAAGTATGAATCTAGGAAATTTGGAAAGTGTCAAAAATGAAGTGGAAAACATCAACATTGAAATCCTAGGCATCAGTGAGTTGAAATGGACTGGTATTGGTCATTTTGAACCTGACAACCACATGGTTTACTACGCAGGGAAATGACAAATTGAAGAGGAATGATGTCGCATTCATCATCAAAAAGAACATATGAAGATCTGTCTTAAAGTACAACACTGTCTACGATAGGATAATACCAAAATGCCTACACGGAAGACAAGTTAATACCACTATTATTAAAATTTATGCACCAACCACTAAAGCCAGTGATGATGGAAATGAAGAATTCTACAAACTTCTTCAGTCTGAAATTGGTCAAATATGTTATTAAGATATATTGATAATTATGAGCTATTGGAATGCAAAGGCTGAAAATGGAGGAAAATCAATAGTTAGAAAATATGACCTTGGTGATAGAAATGATGCTGGAGATCACAAGGTAGAATTTTGCAAGATGGGAGAAAGATGAAGCTTTCTACTCCCGTAAAGATTTACACCCTTGGAAACCCTGTACAGGGTCGCTATGGGTCGGAACCGACTCGACGGCACTTAACAACAACAACAACAACAACAACATGATTTCTTCATTGTAAATATCTTTTTTTTTTTTTTTTTTTTACATGGTGTGAACATTTTACTCCAGGAATGCATAGACTGTGTGTACATGCAAAAAGGACTGAGGTATTATATCACGTTCTCAGATCAAAGCAGAAAAGCCATGTGGCCCCACAGTTTGTCCTTGTGCTTTTTGGTCCATCTACAAAATGAGCTGGGCTGCATGGGACAGCCCTAAGGAAATGGTCTGGCTTCTGGCTGGCACAGTTTGTGACAAGAGTGTCACAGTCTGGAACCTACTTCTACCAGGCACTGTCTGGTAACCAGTCACAGGGCCCAGGTACTGGGGAAAAGGGCTTCCACAACACTTAATTCATTCCAAGAGATCCATTCATACAGGGTGGGTCCCACCCTGGGAGAAAAGGGGTGGAATCCAGTTTCAGCATTTGTTTGTTCCAATGTTCTTTCGAACACCATAATTCAAAGACATCAATTTTTCTTTCGTCTTCCTTATTCTTTGTTCAGTTTTTATATTACATATCACTCTGCCAAAAAAATTAAAATACACAATTCTAGAAAAATATAAAATGCTAAGTTTCACGCAAGAAAGGATATGTTCAAAGGGAAGTAGTAAGCAGAATATAAAGATCCTCCCCCCCATCTTAGCAGCATCCTACAGACACTAAATGGCTTATAAGAGAAATAGATTAAAAGGGTTTGGATTTTTTTAAGCCAGGAAGACATGAATAAGTAGCTCATAGAATCATTGAAAGAGCTGGAGAAAACTTAGGGCCAAGTTGACAATGCCAAAAATAATCTCACACTGACACGCATGATAAAATGGGGAACATCCAAAGGAGTAACTAGAGGAAAATTTATAGCCATCAAGTACCTTATAAAACAAGACTGAAATTAATTTATGCATACAACTAAAACAGCTAGAAAATGAACAAAAAGCACAAAGAAATAGAAGGAAATGATTGTTAAGGTAGACAGATCTCTTACAAAGCTATTTAAAGAAATGAGATGCTTCAAATACAGAAGATGTATTTGTTAGTTGTATCTGTCACTACCTCTTATACCCTGATAAGAGAGCCTATTGCAGGAGAGACATGTTATATGGATCAAGTGTGGCTTCTCCTGCCTCCCCCACACCTGGCCAACACAAGTGCTTAGCAAAGGGCAAGAGACCTGAGTAGATCGACTGGTCATCCCTGAAATACATGGATTCTGGAAAAATCTACATAGAGTATGTGGAGAACTAGTGCTTTCTGTAGACATCCCCTGCAGGAGAAAATGGAATGGATCATCAGAGAACCTGAGACAATTCAAAAGACATGAGTAGCATCCTGATGAAAGGATTCTAGCCTTGGGACTACTTCAGGCCTATGAGCTGTTTGCTTCTGCCAATATGAGTTGGGTTTTGTCACTTACAAGAACATCCAAGTAACTTCAACACTGTTGTTCAGTGCTATGAAGTTGGTTCTGACCCACAGTGAAACCATGACCAGAATGAAACACTGCCTGCGTCTATGCCAGCCTCACAGCTGTAGCTGTCTGAGCTCACTGTTGCAGCCACTGTGTATTGACACAGTCTACCATGCACCTTGTTGAGGGGCTTCCTCTTTATCATGGACCCTCTACTTTACCAAGCATGATGTCTATCCCCAGGGACTGGTCCCTCCTGACATGTCCAAAGGACATGAGACAAAGTTTTGCCACCCTCCTTTCTAAGGAGAACTCTGGCTGAACTGCTCTCTAGCCAGATTTGTTCATTCTTCTGGCAGTGCACGGTATATTCAATATTCTTTGCCAACGCCATAATGCAAGGAGCTCTGGTAGCGTAGTGGTTATGAATGGGGCTGCAAATCTCACAGTCAGCAGTATGAAACTACCAGTGTTCCCAGGGAGAAGGATGAGGCTTTCTGCTCCCATAAAGATTTACAGCCTCAGAAATCCTATGCAGGTCGTTGCTATGAGTTGGAACCAACTTTACGGCACATAACAATATCATAAATCAAAAGCATCAACTCTTCTTCAGTCTTCCTTATTCATTATTTAGCTTTCACACTACATATTTTTGCCCCCAAATGAAAATCTACACAAAGCACATGATTCTAGAAAATTATAAATTACTAATTTTGACTCTAAGAAGGATAGAAAAGCTGAGTAGGTAAAATATCATGAAAGAAATGAAAAGAGTAGAAAAGGTATCCCTTAAAAAAGGCACGAAACAGAAGTTTTTATAAAGATGTTCTACCAAACTTTTAGGAAACAAAGAATTTCTCTTATAAACAAAGTCTGTAGAGAAAGACTGTTTCCAAACTTATTCTATGAGGCTAGCAAAATGCTGATACCAAAAAAGGGCAAGGAAATCATTTAAACGAAATTTAACAATATTTAGCTCAACGGGCATAAAAATCCTGGGGGCACACGATCCGTTGCTAACTGAAAGCCTGGGAGCTTGACCGTACCCAGAGGCACCTCAGAAGAAAGGCCTGGCAATCCACTTTTGGAAAACCAGCCACTGAAACCCTGTGGAGCACAGTTCTACTTGAAAGCTTCACGGCATCACCATGAATTGGAGTCGACACCACAGCAACTTTTGTGTTTGCTTGGAAGTGAGGTTTATATCCGACTGCAAGAATGGTTCCGCATTAGGTAATCTACTCATGTAATTCACTGTCACAACGAAACAAAGCTTCCAGTGATCTCAATAGATGTCAAAATCCAATCCTGCTGATTACAGGAGAAAAAAAAACCCAACCCTTTAGTAAGGTAGGAGCAGAAGCAAACTTCTTCAGGCTGAAGGAGGTTATCTACCAGGCACTTAAGCAAGAACTGCATTTCATGATGGAACATGAAAACCATTCTCAAGAGACGACAGTCCAGGATGCCTAATGACATTCTACCAGGCTTCGAAATCTCAAGAAAAGGAATGACAGTGAATAAGGAAGAC
>NW_006408633.1:2492605-2511258 GCF_000296735.1 Chrysochloris asiatica
TAAACAAGCTATGGCAACATTGCAAAAAATGAGTATTCCAGAACACTTAATTGTGCTCATAAGAAACCTATACAAGGACCAAGAAGCAGTTGATCGAAGAGATAGGTGTGTGCACGGGTTGCATTCTCTCACCTTACTTATTCAACCAGTATGCTGAGCAAATAATCTGAGAAACTGGATTACCTGATATGGCATTGGGATTGGAGGAAGTCTCATTAACAACCTAAGATATGCAGATGATGGTGATAAAGACCTTCAGTATGGATTATCTTAATGTAAAGCAAACAAAAATCCCCACCACTGGACAAATAAATGATATAATGGTTAATGGAGAAAAGATTGAATTTTTCAAAAATTTCATTTTAATTGGATCCACAATCAACACTCATGCAAGCAGCAGGCAAGAAATCAAATTATGTATTACATTAGGTAAATCTGCTGCACAAGACTTCTTTAAAGTGTTGAAGAGCAAAGATGTCACCTTGAGGACTAAGGTGCGCCTGATCCAAGCCATAGCACTTTCTATAACTTCATATACATTTGAAACTTGGACAATGAATAAAGACCATAGAAGAATTGATGAATTTCAGTTATGGTGTTGGAGGGGAATATTGAAAGTATGATTGATAAACAGAATAAATGAATCTGTGTTGGAAGAATTGAAGCCAGAATGCTCCCTGGAAGCCAGGATGGCCAAGTTTTGTCTCTCATACTTAAGATATATTATCAGGAGAGACCAATCCATGGAGAAGGATAGTGTGTTTGGTTAAGTGCAGGGTTGGAGAAAAAAAGGTAGACCTCCAATGAGATGGATTGGCAGGTGTCAACAGTAATGGCCTCAGGTGTAGCAACGATTGTGTGGTTGGTGCAGGACAGGGCAGTGTTTTGTTCTGTTGTTCAGAGGGTTGCTATGAGTCGGTGCCAACTCCAACTCCATCTCATCTAACAACAACAGTACTTTTATGGGATTAGACAGCCTCATCTCTCTCTTCTGCAGACCAATGAGGGATTTGAAATGCTGATCCTGCAATTAGCCATCCAGTGCTTATCCTACAATGTCACCAGGACACCTGCATTGTGTTTATAATGGAGGGAATGGTGAGAGATTAAACTAAAAAAATAGATATAGAGTAGAAAATGATGGGCACCATTTACCTAACAGAAAAAAGACATTCCATCCAATTAATAAGGGGAGTCATTAATATATTCTTTTTATGCTGAGTAACAGTGAAAAACAGATTTCAGAATGTAATCCATACACAAAGAGACTGATAGAAGATTTCTACAATGATCACTACCCTTCTTACTTTTTTGATCAGAAGTTCTTACCAGTAAAGAATTGTCCATGTATATCCTATGCATATATATAACATAGGATACTTTGGTATGCTTATTTAAAGTATACTTTTTAAAGTTCATACAGAAATTTAAAGGAATAAGAAAAAAGAAATCAAAATCAAAATTTCAAATGCTTCGACTATTGTGGTGGAACATACTATGTAGGATGTGTGCATCCCACTTTAAATATAACTAGGCAAGGTCACAGTCTACAAGGGTACGGGCAGAAGGGAGCACAGAAGGATGTAAGAGAAAAGTAATCAAAATGATTGAGACACTATATGTCAAGGAACACAGCAACTGAATGTAGGGGTGAAAGAATATGCAAGAGATACAATCTTTATTTGAATGTTTAATAATCCTTTTTTATTATTACTATACAAGGGCAGGCAGCCTGGTGAGCAGGTATAGGCTTGGAAAGAGATTGAAGGTGAGTGTAGATAAACAACTTGTTTTGAACCTTTATGAGTAAAAATCGTTTATGTAACGCTTTGGAGATAAGAAGAGCTTGAGATGATCAACGTGAGTCACTTTAAGCGTAGTTGGAAATAGAGTCAAATGCTGCTTGAGAAGTCAAGGAAAGGTTTGATTTCAGTCCTAAAAAGTCACAACATATATTTTGCAATTAAGCGTGTTGTTTGTTGTTAGGTGCCATCGAGTTGATGTTAACTCATATTGGCCCTATGCACAACAGAACAAAACAGTGTCTAGTCCTTGGCTAACCTCACAATTGTTTCCACACTTGAGCTCATTCATTGATGCTGCCACTTTGCCAATCCATCTCGCTGGGCGTCTTCCTCTTTTTCTCTGGCCCTCCAGCTTACCAAACATGACATTCCTCTCCAGTGACAGGCTCCTCATGACAATATGTTCAAAGTATGAGAAATGAAGTCTGGCCATCCTGGCCTCCAAGGAGCACTTCTTCCAACACAGATCTGTTTGTTCTTTTGGCAGCCCATGGCACTTTCAGTATTTTCCTCCAGCACCATAATTCAAATGCATCAATTCTTCTATGGTCTTCCTTAGTCACAATTAAGCTTAAGGGATTCAAAATAATGCAGAGAGAAAAAAGAGGGTATTATTCAGAACAGAGAATGCCTGAACATCAACATAATACATTATAATAAGTATATACTATAATCAGATATGAGTTTATAGAATTTTAATGAAAATTACAAATTTTACTCCTCATAATATCAAGTAAAATTTTAAAAAGATGCATGTTGTATTGATACTTTTATACTCTAGTTCCAACTGCAGAATAAATTAGTCTGGATCATGTTGTTGTCGTTGTGTCATGGCGTTGGTTCCTACTCATAGAAACCTGTGTAGTGTTTCCAAGGAGCAGCTGGTGAGTATGAACCACCGACTTTGTAGTTTAAACTGACCTTGCGACCCAATGCTTTATTCTACAGCACCACACCAGGATTCACATGCTGGATCATAGAGCTTGTATTGTTTCTTAGTGAGTAGAGTAACTCAAGCAGAAAAATGTGCCCTTGGCCAGTCTGAAAAAAGAAAGACACATATCTCTTTTTATTATTAAATCCCTTTTCCCAGATAACTTGCCTACAGTAATAAAGAATTAATACTAAAAACGGAAAATAGCCATAATGCTCTATCTTTCTTATGAAGATAATGCTCCGGACCCACTATCAGTAGAGCATGCACTTTGGATTATTTCCCATGGGTAGTAAGATATTTATGTTGATCCTTACCCACTTTCTGTATTTAGGAGTTGTTGTGTTTAGAAAACTATCAACCCACATCTTTCCTTTTTCAATTTGGAAATTCTCTGAGGCCATTTTGCAAAACTCATTCAAGGGGAAAAAAAAAAAAAAAAAAAAGATATATTTCCTGAATCTACTCTTACTCTGTGCTCATACTAACTTTACCCGCAGAAGAAAGCAAATTAATTAAATTCTCAATGAAACCTTAGTACCTTATGAAATTGAATCAACACAACAGGTTTGCCCTTTGGTTTAATCAAATATGTCTATAATTAATATTTGAAGTTGTATTTGAAAATTTCACAGGAAACAAATAGTAACTAAAAACTTTTCCCTTCTGTTTACTTGAGGTGCTAGCTGAGATTGGGGCAGTTTTGCATTATAGATAGATAATCTTTAGTTCTTTATATATCTTTAGGTCTCAAAAAACACTGAATAGATTTCTAGTCAATAATAAGAAAATATAATAGGAAAATAAAGATATGGAGAAAGGAAAGCAGCAAGCTTCATATATATATTTGTATTTATATATATTTCCTCCCCTCCCCACTGGAGAACTACACAAAGGGTAAACAAAATAACTTTAGTAGTGTTCCTAATTTCTTGGACTTCATCAGCTTTCTATCTATTACCTCCAAACTCAAACAGCCTGCCTGACTAACAGACTCTGTCATTAGGAGTTGAGCTCTTATTGGACTCATCCATGTGAATAATCAAAGGAATTGCAGGATTTCGACTCCAGTCAGCATCTTACGCCTGATTTTATTTAACTAGAGATTCTTCAGCCTTGGTGCCTCTGGAAAGGGCATTTTTGTCCTTCAGTTGAGGGGCCAAATGTTTTAGATGTCTTCTTCCTGACATCAGGAGACCTTAGCTAATGGCATTTGATAAAAGATGCCATTGATTTTCATTCTCCCAAGTAATTTATTTGGGCTTCCTTTTTTATCTACTGAGTTCTACCAACTGGGGAATGAATGTTAGTGGCCCCTCTTGCTCTACACTTTGTGACACATAGCACACATAAATAATTCAACTGCTTTTCACAGAGGAGGCCAGAAGGAGAAATAGTGCATAAAAAACAAACCATAGTAGAAAACACTGCTGGGTTTTTAAGAAAGAACTCAAATATAGCAAGACTATCTATGTGTTAAAATGAATAAACTGTGGCAGAAGAAGGAAAGAGGGAAACATCCCATCTGGAGAAAATTATTTAGTTTGTTTCTAGAAAAGATCCATTGATTTTCAGCATTAATGTGTGATGAAAAATTATTTATTTTTTTTATATCCGGAGAAAGATTTTGGAATGCTTTAGCTGCTAGAAACAAAATATGAAATAAATATTAAAATATATTCAATTATGAAAGAGATAGTCAAACTATTGAGTTATCTGTCAATCGTGGGCACTGAGCATTCAAAGTAAATGAAATAAAGCATTTGAGAATTCAACATTTTTTGAGCACCAGTGTTTTCCTGACAGTTCTCTAGATGTTCTTATGGGCCTGAATGCATTTAGCCTCATTGCAATCCTCCTGATTAAAAAAGTACTTTAATAAAATTATTATTTTATTTCTGTGTTTCTAATAATTAGTATGAAAGAGGTAAAATACCCACCCAAAACTTCACAACCAAGACTACACAATGAGACAAATAAGAAAACACAATAATGCAAAAACAGTACCAATTCTAGCTCGTGGGATTCCCTTCTTAATTGCTACAAAACTATATATCATTTAAATACACAATGATTCTTTTCAGCAGGAAAATAAGTTTTGAGACTATGTTTTGCTAATTTCAGACATAATAATCATTGAAAATTTGAGTCCATGACATAGAAATTGTCTGCCAAGTCAGGTGTGCTCCACATATACAGAAAATTCAACATACTCATCAGTAAATATATTGTTTTTATTCTTATTATTTTGATTTTATTCTTAGTATTACATTATAAAAATACAAGTTTAGAAAAAAAACAACTAAAGAGTTCAGTTGTTGTTGTTGTGAAGTGCCATCGAGTCAGTTCCAACCTACAGCAACCCTGTATATGGTTTCCGAGGAGCAGCTGGTGAGCTTGAACTGCCAACCTTGAGGTTCAAACAGCTTTGCAGTCTGGAGTCTTAACCCACAGCACCACACCAGGAGTTCAGTACTGGGGGTAAAAAGTACTAGGAATAAAATCACTCCATTTCTTTATAACACTTAGTTTTAATTATTTGGTCATTCCTCATGACCATACTGACAGCAGGTATGAATGTCAAGCATGCTACTAATACTACCAATAGCTAGAGGCATTTTTTTTTTCTCTACTGATAGAGTTCTTGATATTCAACCCCATAGGAAAAAGTGAAAGACATTTTAATTCAAGATAATATTAGTTTGGCTGAGAAATTCATTATGTGAACAGCAGAGCTACACTATCAGTAAGAATCCTTAGAACAAATGTATTTTATTTTTTAAACAAGGCCAGAGACCAGTACTCTTCAAAAGGACTTTACATAAAGATTTCATGAATTAGACAATCAATCTTTAAGGCCATGCAGTATCTCAGTACCTTTCCTATGTAGTGCATTCTCATACTTTATGAATCTTCAAAGTAGAAGACATAATTTCCATCCCAAGAATAAGAAAATATAAGACACTCATTTTCCAGCCTCCCTTGAAGCTAGGATGTAAATAATGGAGTTAAGACTCTAGCAATCAGATGTACCTATGTCAAACTCTAATTTAAAAGCTAATGGTGCATGAGGTACAGGCTGTCTTATCAACAGCATCATAGTTACTATAAGATTGAGGAGTTGGAATAGTGTAAATTGTGGCATCTTTTCCCCGGGGAAGGCAGCGGCAATTTCATCATCAGTCCAGTACTTAGAAAGGACTTGGATATAGGTCCTGCTTCTAAGCACTTGCCCTATTTTTCCAAACCTCAGTAAACACCCTAATATCCCTTTGATAAATTCCTATTTTGCTAAAATTAGCTGGAGTTCATTTCTATTCATTGTTATGGAGAAATGGATAATACAGCTCTGTCTCTATTTACAATAGAAGCAATAGGAGACTTTTACTCACAAGTAGCAAGGAAGAACAATTAGAGGAATGCCAAACTAATAATTTAATATATGCCTATACCTATTAATTAATGTTGTTGTTGTTGTTGTTAAGTGCCGTCGAGTCGGTTCCGACCCATAGCGACCCTGAACAGGGTTTCCGAGGCTGTAAATCTTTACGGGAGCAGAACGCCTCATCTTTCTCCCGCGGAGCCTCTGGCAGTTTCTAACTGTTGGCCTTAAGGTTCACAGCCCGATTCGTAACCACTATGCTACCAGAGCTCCTTATTAATTGTTAGCCCTAGTAATTATCAATAAAGTCAGAAATCAGAATCTCAAAGCTTTTTTTACTAGATGTATCCCTGCTCAATTCGTCTTCTTTTTATCAAGAATAGAATGGACCTCATCTGCTTCTCCCTTCGAACACTGGTCTATTTTTGTGATGAATTAAGTGATATTGAACTGTTAGTTCAATATATTCCAACTCATTGATATGTTGCCTACCAGGGAATATGACTCTTAAAGATCTCAGGTGTTAAAGTGGATCCAAGAAAATTGGTTATCTAAAACTCAGTCCTAAATCTTACACATTGGCACTGTGAGGCTCAGCTACAATCCCTTCTCTACATTTTCAAGGAGAATGTTTCTGAATTAATCAGATTATTGAGTCCAGGAAAAAAAAAAACAAAAAAAAAAACCCTGATATCTAGTGAGGCTTTATTTCTTTAGAAATCTGTATTATCATCATTTAATAACTATAGTTAGTCTTCCCTTCTTCTCCCCACAGAACTGAGTCATGGCCATCATTTGATTTTAATGTTTTTAACATTCATATGCAAAAATCTGCTCTTATGTTAGAGGCTCCATCCACCTCAATCAAAATTCCAAATCATATTTAAAAAGGAGCCTTTTGGTGCAGTGGATTAAGTGTTGAGTTGCTAACTACAAGGTTGGCAGTTAATACCCACCAGCTGCTCTACAGGAAATAGCGGAGATTGTCTGCTCTGTATATGAGGGTGCTATGAGTCAGAATCCCTTCAGTGGCAGTGAGAACCTGGGAATCTTATTAAAGGAGGCCTGGTTACCCAGTGGATAAACCATTGGGCTGCTGACCACAGTGTCAATGGTTTGAAACCATCAGCCATTCCATGGGGACAATGATGAATCTGCTTCTTTAAAGACTTATTAACCCTATAAAGCAGTTCTCCTCTGCCCTACACAATCCCTATGGACTGGAATTGATTGAGTGGCATTAGATTTTTTAATAGTATTAAAGAAGTCTTGGTGATGAAATCTTTAAGAAGCAGTTGGCTGCTAGCCAGGATGTTGGCAGTTCAAACCTATCCAGCAGCCCTTTGGGAAAAAGGACTTAGTGAGCTGCTCCCATAGAGATAATAGTTTAGAAAATCCTACAGAGAAATTCTACTATGCAACATGTGAGGTCACTATAAGTCAAACACTGACTCAATGGTACCTAATAATAAAAATGTTATTAAAGCCAGAAAATCATTATTCTAACAATTGATTTTAACTTTTAGCTTCATAATTAGCATTTTTGAAAATAAACAGATATTGGAAACTTTAAAAAAAACTTTGAACATTGAAACAAATTTGTTTTCATTACTTCTTTTATAATGAAATAAATGATGTGCTTTAAAATCGACTTCATTGCTGTTAATCATTATATAATTATTTTTATTAGCACTAAGTCAGGTTCTACAATTTGAGGTCAATCCTCAAATAATATTTCTACAGATAGACATGAACATACTAAATCAAGCTGTGTAAAATGCTTTGCATTTTAGATTTTATGCATGGCTCTGAAATTTAAAGCTTTTTAAAATGTGCCTGGGAGGAAGACTTTCTGACACCTATCAATTTTATTTTAAGTCATATTTTTAATGCATCATTTAATAAAAGCTGGTAAAATATAAGAGTAGTGTTTAAGACCAAAGACTATGTTAAATCGTGTGGATGTTAATACTGGATTCACCAGTTATTAACTTGCTGACCTTGGGCAGTTTAGTTACCTTCTCTATTTATTCTTCAGTTTCTCTAAGTGGAAAAATCATAGTAATCATAGTATCTGTGCGTTAGGCTGATATGAGAATTAAAGGGGCTGATAGACAGAAAGTACGTGGAACAGTGCCTAGCTCAAAGGGTTTGGAATTTAGGTAAATAAATTAATTATGAAATATTTACAAATAACATAAAACCAGTTGCCCTTAGTTGATTGTGACTCATGACTACCTCATGTGTGTTATGGTACAACTGTGTTTTGT
The DNA here is from genome assembly GCF_000296735.1 of Chrysochloris asiatica. Lineage (NCBI taxonomy): Eukaryota > Metazoa > Chordata > Mammalia > Afrosoricida > Chrysochloridae > Chrysochloris > Chrysochloris asiatica. The sequence continues at coordinate 2,500,997 of NW_006408633.1, forward strand.
ACAGTTTTCAATCACCAATTTTTCAGAAGTAGATTGTCAGCCTTTTCTTCTGAGATGCGTCTGGGTAGACTCCAACCTGTAATCTTTCAGTTAGCAGCCAAGTGTATTGACTATTTGCACCACCCAAGGATGCTACAAATAACAGAAATTAAGAAAAGGAACGTATTTTGAGGAGATGGGGGGAGATTAGTATGATGCCAGCTCTCCATATCCCTGCCTACATCACAGGACAATATAGAACTAGAGAGGGCAGATGACTAACCACATAAGTATTGAATCGCTTTGTCACTGAAGAATCAACTCTAAACTATGGCAAAACAATTTTATCATGCGGGCAGATAATAAGTTCTATTTTAGGCATAATCTGGTACTCTCTCTATTTTCTCTACTATATTCTACTCACTGAAAAGGTATGAACCCAGCATAAACATAGACATAGAGTGATTAAAGAGATTAAATATAGCAAAAACTGAATTCATAATGAAGAGCAGGACAATTCCATCACCAAAGTCTGATGAGTACTCTTGTGCCGTGACTCCAGGGTCAATGCCCAGAAAACGAACTCTAAGCACATAGAGAAACATATTCAGATGTTGTATCAAAGCTAAGATCCCTGGTGGTGAAATGATTCTGCTGCTAAACACAATTTCTATAAATAGAACCCATCAGTGACTCCCCAGACAAAAGGATCTGCTGACCTGATCTTATCAGAATTGTTGCTATTCTGTGCCTTCAAGTCAGTTCCAACACATAGTGAACTTGTGTAGGGTTTCCAAAAGTGGATGGTGAATTTGAACTGCTAACCTTGTGGTTAGCAATGAAGTGCTTATCCTACAGTGTCACACCATAATGGTTACAGTCTAGAAAACTTTAGGGAGAATAGAACTCTATTCTGTAATATACAAGTAGACTCACTATGAGGCAGAATTGACTATAAACAACATATAATTACAACACATGCATATAAGCCCAACATGCTATTTTTTTAAAAAAACTGGTTCACATTTAAAGTGTTCTGTAATTTTTACTTACTCAATAAATATTCCATTTAGTGAGATTTGATGGTCATCTGTTCACATGACATCTCATCCCTTTATCAGAGAGCTCCCAGTAGAATTTTATTCTGGTTTTACTGCACAGGAATTTAAAATGAGAAATTTTATTTTGTGCTTGTCACATTTAATGTTAATATTCACCTTCAATCAATCAAAATAATTTCATATCTAAGTGAGAGACAGTTCGCCTCTTAAAAGTCTGATAAATTTGTTGTGATACAATTGCATTGACTAAGCAATTAACAAGTAACAGGGCTGAGATTGCAACTGTGAAATAAACAACAAAGCAATTTAAAGTGACAAAGCTGTCAGGTGAGTGAATCTCATTTGACAGTCTTACCCAGTTTTAATATCTTACTATTTGTGTTCTGGGAATAATGTAAATGAAGCATGAGAATAGGTTTGTTGAGGTATGTGGTTGTTGTTTTTTTTTTTTTTTTTTTTTTTTTTTTTTTACTTACTTTTTTTTTTTCGCATACTTATTTATGTCATAGCTAGTCATTATGCTGAAGAATTTAAAAAGGTTACATTGAAATATTTACCTTGGCTGGTACTTGTAAAAGTATGTGTGTGTAACACACAAGCTAAGGTTCAGGTGCAGAATACAAACTCACTTCTTTGAAAGGGAGCTTTTAAACTGTGAAATGAATGTCATAATCTATGTGTGATTTATTTTATGACATGAAGAAAACTTTTCCATTTAAAAAAAAAGGAAGCATCAAGTTTGACATTCATAAACTGAAAATATAGAAAATAATCTAACCTATTGTATGGGCTTCACATTAACATGTGTCACAAACTCACACACACTAAAAAATGCTTTCTCTTGGATTGCACTCGATGTATTCACTAGACAATGTATTCTAACTGCATTGTACATATCATTTTTAATCCACTAAATATGTATTCCCTGTTGCACACACATTGTCTGCAAGAAACTGTGACTCCAAAGACAATTCTGGCCAAACTGAAAACAGCTTTAAATATTCTTTTACTCTACTAGAAAAAAAAAAAAAAAAGACTTTACATACAATACAAAAGTTTCTGCAGAAAAGAAAATTCAAGTGTGCTGGTTCCTACGTCTACTGTTGAAATGAGCCATCTCCCCAAGAGTAGGTGCATCTCTAACAAAGACATTGGTCCCATTGCTACAACCCAACTCTGATGAGCAAAATCCAATGTTTGACAAGTACTTCCACCAAATGTTTGTACAGCCAAATGCCTTCTCCTGAATTCCTGGTTTTAAGAAGTTGTTGTAGTTGTTATTTATAAGTGCCATTCATTCAATTCAGACTGATAATAACCCTGTATAGGGTTTCAAGGAGCAGCTGGTGGGACTGAACTGCCAATCTTGTGGTTTACAGTCCATGGCGGATCCTACAACGTCACACCATGAGTCAGAATATTTATTATGCAGTGGAGTATAAACTGGTAAGAGATGGGAGAGACTAAATTAGTAAAATATTGAAGCTATCTTTTCTTTCTGCCTAGGAAGCTGTGTGCCCCTTGAATGTGTAAAGAAAGTCCACAACCCTTTTAGGAAACATTGTTGGTACCTTGTTTTTGAGAACCACAGAGTGCTAGAGGCAGCTTTTATGTAGAATCCTACATAAAAGCATCTTTTGTCATCTATTGTGAAGATGAATTGTTAATGTTTGTATCTTCTATTTCCTGAATATCTAGACCCTTTAGACAAAAATGTTGAAAATACAATAGTCCTTATCTTGAAGAGACATCAAATTTAAAGAGTCTCCAAGGCAAGGTTGGTTAGTAATTTCATATATATATATGTATATACTTAAGGAGCTCTGGTAGCGTAGTGGTTATGAATCGGGCTGCGAACCTTAAGGTCAGTGGTTCGAAACTACCAGCTGCTCCGCAGGAGAAAGATGAGGCTTTCTACTCCCGTAAAGATTTACACCCTCGGAAACCATGTACAAGGTCGCTATGGGTCGGAACCGACTCGACGGCACTTAACAACAACAACAATGTATATACTTACCACATTTTCAAACTCTTCTTTTACTTTCCTTCAAAGTAAGAATCATGCTCAACAAAGAGCCAATGAGGCTATAGAATTTCTGCTGTTGGCTTTATCCATAGTGTTAGTCTCATCTGGCAGAACAAGAATATAAGAAGATGAATCACTTCATGTGAATGATAAAATGTATCCATAGCAAACCACAGTTAGTAATCAGAACTTTGGCTATTGCAATGTGTTGCTCCCCTCCGCCTCCCATCAAAAGCTGTATTCCATCACCAAAGCAACTCCTGAGACCCTGAGAGCAAACACAACCATGATCCAGCAAATGGATTCCTATGGACAATCCATCATATTGCTTCAGGATATAAATAAAGAGCAAATGCCTCTAGACACTTATGCAAGTCCAGAAATAAAAAAGGAATAAGCAGTCTGAAATGGCTGGTTTTTTTTGTTTCTCCAGAGGCAAACTCAGATTGTAAGAAGACCAAAGTATCATGTTTGAGAATTTTCCTGGCATTAGACTTTTGAAAGGATTCCTAATGGTACAATGACTAAGCACTGAGCTGTTAACCCGAAGTTGATGATTTAAAAACCCCAGCCACTCTGTAGAAATACCTGGTGATCTGCCCCCATAACATTGCAGCCTAGAAGTACTAGGTGGAAGATCTACCCCATCACACATGGTCACCATGAGTCTAAATCTACTCAAATGCACTTAACAACTACAGCAACATGAATCTTTTGAGGTTTAGGTACATCATTCATTAAAAAGTTGTCTCCCACAGATAAAGTTTAGAAATGCTTCCACAAAGACAAATATGATACACATGCAAAAAACCCACAAAGATTTAGATAGAATAGCTCTGATTATTAAATCTTCCCTGATGTTGTAAAATTTTCCTTTTATTTTGTAAAAGGCTAGATCAGTGAATGACCACATTAATAGATGGTCCATAAATTTTAGATGTCCAGAACAGAAATCTATTCTTATGCCCTGAAATTACTTTTATTTCATTGAATCTTCTTTTCTCCCTAACATTAACAATACAATAAATAGATTTTAAACTGAATTGAATAAACTTTCCAAGGAAAAGCTTGAAAGGCAATCATCAACAACTACAAAGAGCGTTCATATGGTCAATGCGAAATGTTCTCTGTAAGGACTATACCCACTGTCCTTTCTAATCATGTGGTAGTTGAGTAGTGGTCAAGAGAAATACCTACTCTTGATCACAGGTAAAATCATTATGCTTAAAAAAATTAGGGTAACAATCTGTAAGTGGGAGACACAAACTCATTATTCTAATCAGTCAAAAAAGCACAAAAATTATCTATGATTTAGATTTCAGGGCATGAATAAACATATTTTAGAAACTGTATTTCAATGAATAATAAACAGAAATTAATTCAAGAAAGGACTTGAATAAAAGAAACAAACGCCTGCTCTGAAGAAAGTCTTAGCAACTTAGATTCAAAGACAGTGTCTTGGCTGAGAATTCTTGTGACAGTAAAATCTGGGTGACTTTAACACCAGTTCTTTACAGTCAGCAACAATTTAAGAAATACAAAATGCAAAAACATAATCTTCAGATTAACTGCTGTTTAAGAAAAGTATAAAATGATGTTCATGAAATTAGCATTTTTAGACAGGGATTCACCATTTATTTTACCATATCAATCTTTGAAAAATATGTACAATTTGAAAAGATGAACATACAGACCCAAATAAAGTCACAGTTGTCTGTTTATTTATTATGACTGCTTACCAATGGGGAGATGCAGTTTATTTACACCAGCATCCATAAGGGCAAGGCGGAAGACACAGAATTTGTTAGTTATCTGTACAGGATCAACTACTATGCAAAAATAATATTCTCCAAAACAAAGGTTAGTGGTGAGCTTCACTACCCTCCCCCAGTGATCCCAGAATACTATAATGCCAGGCAGTGGCCCTTGGGCATGTGGTGATGGGAACAAATGTATGGAAGAAAAAGCCACAAACCACAGAAATTTACAAAGAATACCCTTCCCCCATACATACACATATACTTTCACACACACACACACACACACACAAACACACGCATGCAGATATGTAATAGGATTACTAGGGTGATCAATACACATAATTGAGGTGGAAAGATGAAAATTTTGCTGTTGAAGGGAAGGTAGAAAGGGAAAAGAGAGAACCTTACCACCTTCAACAACATGGTGGAGAATATTCTCTCCCCAAAAAGAAAAGTGTGTTCTCTCAGGGTGCTTGTTAGATCAAGTTCACTTCATACCCATCTAGGTCAAGGGACTATACCCTAATGGTGGAAGGCAAACAAAACAAAGTGGGTGGTAATATGAATATAAACCATCACTTTCCACAGCTTTCTCTTCCAACCAGGATGAGATAAAGTCAGAGTAGAAATAGTAATGTTATCCTCTGGGCTTCCTCTCTGAAGGAAGACTTGATCAGAGCCCTTACCTTCATTTCAAACTTCCACCACATAATTTGAAAGTAGGCTGAAGCCTCAATGAAGTCCTTCTTTGCTTCTGTATCCCCTTATAATGAGACGCCTACAAAAACGCAAGGACAAAGAAAACCTAGGTCTTTTAAAATTATTTTAGCCCTTGCCAAGATTTGACTTTTTAATAAAACTATCACAATTCTTGGATTAAAGATCAATCTGTAGCTAGGTCTTAACTCTGATCTGGATAACTCTAGATCGATGCAACAACAAATAGAGTCTTGAGGCCTTATTTCTAAGGTTTGCTTAACCCTCTTGAGTACATAAATCAAATTAGTCCAAACAGTTCAAATAATTCCCTCTAGGAAGATGAAAGATACATGCACAACAAGTATTCAGGAAAATGGATCAAAACCAGCTCCATTTCTGTGTGTATCAAACAGCTTGTACTGCTCTTCTGCTTAGGTCCTAAGTAGAGGCAATATCCAAGTTGAAGTGGGAATGTACAACTCCTCATGAAGAAAGCCACAGGAGGAAGGTGTGTTAACAAGGGGCAGTCCTATAAAAGAGAAATGATTAAGAATAACACTATCTCTCAAGCCCCAAAATTAATTTATTTTCCATTCCAGACCCCACAGAGGGAGGCATAAGCAAGATTCTTCTGAGTCTTCCACAAGAACAGACAAAAACAAAACAAACCCAAAAAAGGCCAAGGAAAAGGAAACAGGGCAGGCAGCAGAAACAGGAGATGAACTGAAACTGGTCAATAAGAAAGACAGGGTGACAAGCAGCACCTGAGAATTTGGGGTGCACCAGATAACCAATTCCAGAGGAAACAGTCGCGGGAGAAGGATGTCATGCTGGGTAAGGTGGAGGGTCAGAGAAAAAGAGGAAAACCCCTAACGAGACGGATGGGCCAGGTGGCATCATTGATGGACTTAAGTGTGGCAGCAGTACTGAGGATGGCCCAGGATCGGACATTGTTTCGTTCTGCTGTGCATGGGGTCACTCTGAGTCGGTTCTGACTCGATGGCACCCGATAACAACAACAACAAGATAACCAATTAGAGCAGGAGATAGGAGAAATATGGGACCAAGCCAGAAAGAAAAGGCTGGGCCCTTTATTGGGGCATAGAATAAGGTAAGAAAGCATTGTTAAAAATCAGCACCATTACTGCTAGCTTGGGGCTCCCACCCCTCTAATTTCACCAACTCAGTGAGTACTGTGAATATGTAGTTCTACCTTCCCCATATCTCCATCCCATTCCTTGAAGCCAAGGGAACCTAGAGGTTCTATCTTGACTTCCAGTCAAAAAAGGACATCTCCTGTTGTAAGAAGACTCAAGAGGACCAAGTGAAAAGGGCAGAGATGGCAACAGGCTGGATAATCAGGAGCCAATTGAATGTTATGCCTGCATAGTCCAAGAAGTAAGGCATTCAGTGATTCTGCACCTGGTCAAAATGAAAGATGACCAAGTCTTGATCCTAACCCATTCATATTGCTTAGAGCAGCTAAAGGGGCCCCCTTTGGACTAAGTTTTCCAGGAGCCTCAAGGAAATTGGGTTCATGAGAAGTCTGTACATGGATCAAGAGGCAGTTGTTCAAACAGAACATGGAAACACTGAAGGTTTATAATTAGGAAAGGTGTGCGACAGGGTTGTAATCTATCACCATACTTATTCAACCTGTATGCTGAGCAAATAATCTGAGAAGCTGGGTTATATAAAGAAAAACATAGCTTTGGGATTGAAAGAAGACTCATTAACAACCTGCGATATGCAGATGATACAACCTTGCTTGCTGAAACTGAAGAGGACTTAAAAGATTTACTGATGAAGATCAAAGAGCACAGCCTTCAGTATGGATTGCATCTCAATGTAAAGAAAGCAAAAATCCTCACCACTGGACCAATAAACAACATTCTTATCAACAGAGAAAAGATTGAAGTTGTCAAGGATTTCATTCTTCTTTGATCAACCATCAACACTCATGGAAGCAGCAGCCAAGGAATCAAATGACGTATTGCATTAGGCAAATCTGCTACACAAGACCTTTTTAAAGTGTTGAAGAGTGAAGATGTCAGCTTGAGGACTAAGGTACGCCTGACACAAGCCATGGTATTTTCAATAACCTCATATGCATCAAACGCTGGCAATGAATAGGGAAGACAGTGGTAGAATTGATTGATATATTTGAGTTATGGTGTTGGAGTACCATGGGCTGCCAAAAGAACCAACAGATCTGTGTTGGAATAAGTGCAGCCAGAGTACTCCTTGGAGGCCAGGATGGCCAAACTTTGTCTCTCATATTTCAGACATATTGTCAGGAGGGACCATTCACTGGAGAAGGATATCATGTTTGGTAAAGTGGAGGGTCAGAGAAAAAGAGGAAGACCCCTAGCAAGATGGATTGGCAAAGTGGCAGCATCAATGGGCTCAAGCGTAGCAACAATTGTGAAGTTGACCCAGGATTGGGCAATGTTTTGTTCTGCTGTGCACAGGGTTGTTATGAATCCGTACTGACTCGATGGAACCTAACAACAACAAACAAAACCGTGATACTCCTCTATAATTTAGTGCTATTCTTGGGGAAGGAGGAGACTGGCTAAGTAACTAGTAATTTGGAGTAGGAAAATGACTGCCACACCAAACTATGTCTAAGAAACATACATCCAGAGAGAAATCTTGCTGTTTGAAACATTGTGCATAGTTGCTAATGCCTCTGTTGGATTCTCAAGGGATCATTATTGTACCTCAGCCTACAAACAACCAAGCTGTTTGTCCATTACTCAGGCCTGTGCCAACTGGTGGGGGTCAAGAAACAGGGCTCTGTTCTTCCAAAGGCTAGCCCTCGTCCCAGTCAGTTAAGTTCTTGTAAATTTTGGACTTTTCACAGACACGTGGTTTTGGCTTTTTCTTCTTTTTGAAGGCATAGAATTCCTACTGATCAGGCCTGACCACCAAAGATGTCCAAACTGTCAGTTTTCCAGAAAGCCCTTGGCATCAGGTGATCAGAAAATCTGAGGAACCTAATGGTTTTTATTCTAGGCACAGCGATCTTGGCACATCCTGATGTGTTTTGTGATCAGCCACATGGTGAGCAAGTAGGTCAGCTTCTCTTGCTCAAGGATTCAGCGCAAACACCAAGTAATACACTTTAAAAAGGGATCCAAACTGCTAAATTCTCCATTTGGGATTTTAAAAGATATCATCTTCAGGGGAAATTGTGACTTTTGTTTGTTTGTTTTCTACTTACCTTGCTTCTCCAAGCTACAGGGCCAGCCTGTGATTATCCTGGTCATTCTCAGGAATTCCAGAGGGGAGCACAGAAGCTGCTAATTAGACCCATCCCGAAGCTCTTGGAGCAGGGAGCAAAGTGGCACTTTTCTTCCACAGGCTGAAGGCCAAAATCCTTCACACCACCAGTCTCTGGGAACTACAGGTAGAAGTAGCCACACTTAACCGCCTGGTGCACCTCAAAGCAGAATCCCAAACAAGAATCTTCTATCAGGTCTACATGTATCTCCAGGGCAATGACCTCTAGCTTGTTAGTATCCAGGTCAGCCGAGGAATTTTTCTCCATTTTAATTTGTAAATTACGGTGGGGTGGGAGCTCGTTCATATGACTCACAGCAGCATCTTGGGCTCCTCATGTTGGATCATAGGCCCAAAGACCTCTCACAGCCGCTTCCTCTGGCGGGGGCAGCGGGTACATTTGCAGTGGTGGTGAAGAAACAGTGGTAGTTGCGACTGTTCCGGAAACCCAAGTCCTTCAGTTTGCTTTGGTCTGTCTTGGGATCTTTGGCCCTAAGGCCAGGTGCTATCAGATTCAAAACCAAACAGATCGAAATCAGCACTTTTTTAAAGCTGGAAACTTAGTCTTCTGGCTACCATGATGTTGAGCATTAAATATTTGTTGCATGTCTGTAAGTAGGAACTTGGCAAAAGACGGCATCTTCGAGGCTTTGTGTGTGTATTTAATAAATAAACATCACTGGTGGGAACTATTTAGAAAATTCAGTGGATTGTGAAATCTGCTTTCAGAGCTCTTTCCAAAATGAGCTTTAACGCCCCCAGTGACCACAGGACTCTCCTAGTGCTCTTATCTCGTATGAGAAGTCAAGTGCATGAACTCATTCTCGGTAACAATAAGGATTAGAATTAAGCTATTAATTCTCCCTGGTGAGATTTTTTTTTTTTTTTATGAAGAACTCAAGAAAGGTGAATTTCAAAGTAAAAAAAATAAATTGATTTTTGTTGTCACCATCCATAGAAACGTTATGCTCTCCGTCTCATCAGGTGTAAGAATAGTTTTTACTAGTTTGTGAAAGACTAGAACCCAAATGTCTGCTTCTCTTGTCTGAATATGTTATTGGTGTTAGTTGCCTCAATTCATGGCCACCCCATGCACGACAGAAGGAAATTCAGGCCCATACTATGTCATCACCATGATTAGTTGTGGGTTCGATGGTAGTGAATCATAGGATTCTATTGGCTAATTTCCAGAAGGAGATTACCAGGTCTTCCTTCCTAGTCTATTGTAGCTTTAGAAGCCCCTCTGAAACTTACTGAACCCTATAGAAAAATAAAAGCCTTCAGTGTCAAAGAAGATATTGCTGCTAGCTGCCCATGAGTTGAATTGGCTGAGAACTCAATCTCCTGCATGAAAGTTGAGAAATGTACCACCTAACTACAATGACCCCTCTGTCTGTGGACGTTGTTGCGGAAAAGTGCCTTCAAGTCAGTTCTGACTCATAGTGACACTAT
>NW_006408633.1:2512483-2517983 GCF_000296735.1 Chrysochloris asiatica
TCTCTTCTGACATTCATTTTTATCTTTTTCTTCTTTCCTGTCATTTTAATGGCCTTTTGCTTTCTTCCTGCTTGATGCTCTTGATGCCATACCCAACTCTTCTGGTTTTCAGTCAACAGGTCAACAAATAATTTGAATTTCTATTATGTTTCATATTCTAGCTCAGTTATTTTCAACAAAAGGCAATTTGTCCCTCTGGGGAACATTTTACAATGTCTGAAGAAATGCTTTAGATGTCACAACTGAGAGAGTGCTACTGACGTATAAAGAATACAAATCAAGGATGGTGTTATGCCTCCTACATTATCAGTCATCACATATCAGTATTTGCACAACAGAGAAATTGTTCTAGGTATGCAATAATAAACAAGATAAGTAATCAATTCTATATTTGCTGTCTCCTGAGAGTTAATGCACTGGACTATAAGGTTCATTTGAACCTCAAGATTGGAGGTTCAAGTTCACCAGATACTCCTCAGAAACCCTGTACAGAGTCACTATGAGTAAGAATTGATTTGATGGCATTTACAATATCTTAAGAACAACACTATCTCTACAAAGGGAAGCCTGGTAGCTCAGTGAGATAAGGGTTGAGCTGCTAGCCAAAAAGTTGACAGTTTGAATTCACCAGTGACTCCATGGGAAAAAGATGATGTAGTCTGCTTTGACAGAGATTTATAGCCTCAGAAACTCAATCAGGTAGTTCTACTCTGACCCACTGGGTTACTCTGAGTCAGAATCAATTGAACAGCAATGGGTTTGGATTTTTAAAATCTCTATAGGAGAACTGGAGTCCTGGTGTGGTGCTGTGGGTTAATGCGCCAGACTGCAAAGCCGTTTGAACTGCAAGGTCAGCGGTTCAAGCTCACCAACTGCTCCTCAGAAACCCTATACAGGGATGCTATGGGTTGGGATTGACTCAACAGCACTTAACAACACAGGAGCGCTGGTGGTGCAGTGATCAAAACTCAGTGGCAAATTGGAAATGCTGGTTATTCAATTCCACCATTTGTTACACAGGAGAGATGTGATACTTGTTATGTAAAGATCACAGCACTCTCTTCATCAAATGGTACTGGCAAAACTGGGTATCTATCTGCAGAAAAATAAAACAAAATCCATACCTCACACCATACATAATAAACAACTCAAAATGGATCAAAGACCTAAATTTTAAATCTAAAATTACTGTTCATGGGAATAAAACAACAACATGGGGGCTAAGTTTGGGGCCTTAATTTATGGCATAAGTAGACTATAAAACATATCTAATAATGCATAGAGAGCAGAAGATAAGCCATATAACCTCCTAAAAGTTAAATAATTGTGTTCATCAAAAAAATTTGTCATGAAGAGTAAAAAGATAACATATAATCTGGGGGTGGAGGGCGAGAGAGGAGTTGACAATGGCCTATCAAACTAGGGACTAATCTCTAAAATTTACAAAGAACTTCAACACTTCAACAACTAAAAAGGCAAACAATCTAATTAAAATTTGGACAAAGGACATGGGCAGAAATTTCACCAAAGCCTCAGTTGGCTAATAAACTCATGAAAAGGTACTCTCAATAATCAGCAACCTATGTTGTTGTTAAATGCTGTTGAGTGGGTTAAGACTCATAGCAAACCTGTGTAGGATTGGTGAGTTTGAGCCACCAAACTTATAGTTCAAACCAACCTTACTGTCAAGTGTTTATCCTACAGTGTCACATCAAGAGAAATGTTAATCAAAATTACAATGAGATACTGTCTCACTGTGGCAATAATGGCACTGATGATAGTGTGTTGTTGTTATTTGCCTTGGAGTCAGTTTCAACTCTTAGTGACCCTGTACAGGGTTTCCGAGGCTGTAAATCTTTATGGGAGCAGAAAGCCTCATCTGTCTCCCATGGAACAGCTGGTAGTTTCGAACTGCTGACCTTGTGATTCACAGCCTGTTTCGTAACCACTGCACTACCAGAGCTTCTTATAGTGTAGTGGTTACGAATTGGGCTGTGAATCTCACGGTCAGCAGTTAGAAACTACCAGCTGTTCCATGGGAGAAAGATGAGGCTTTCTGCTCCTGTTAAGATTTACAGCCTCGGAAACCCTGTACAGGGTCTCTATGAGTCAAAACCGACTCCACAGCACATAACAACAACACATATAAAAAAAGAAAACAACAAATACTGGCGAGGATGTGGAAAGATTGGAACTCTCATAAACTGCAAAGTTTTGGGGAGATTGTGTAGTCACTATGGAAAAAGGTGTGGTGCTTCCTTAAAAAGCTAGAAATAGGAAAACCAAAGGGCCTTGTAATACCACTATTAGGTATGTACCCTAGAGAACTAAGAGCTATGACATTAACAGACATACTCATACCTATGTTCATGGCAACATTATTTATAATAGTGAAAAAATGAAAACAACCTAAACATCCATCACTGAATGAATGGATTAAAAATTGTGCTATATACATTAAATAAAATACTATACAATGGGAAAGAATTATGATGACAAGTCCACAAAATGTCTCAGAACATGGATGTATCTGGAAGACATTATGTTGAGTGAAGCAAGTCAATCATAAAAAAAAAAACAAATAATGTATGAAATCACTGTTATTAAAAATCTAGAATAGATTTGAACACAGAAAGAAACATTTTTTTGATGGTTACAAGGAATAAGGAATCAGGAGGAAGGGAGACTCATTGACCACATGTGCTAAAAATTGGGTGAAGGGAAAGGCAATAAGGGGGAAGTCAAAACAACATGACCAGGGCCTAAGAAGACATTGAGAAGCATGCAACAGTAAAGGGCAATTATTGGAAATTTTATACTATATACAATTCTGCAACAACATTAATAATAAACAACAATTTGTGACTGGCCATACAAAAGTAGATATGTATGTGAAAAAGATGTGAGAGGTAATATGGAAGCATAGCTGTGTATATATGTAGGTATGGTTCTGGATATTTATGTATACATATTCATAATTCCTATGTGTTTTTTATTTGTTAAGTGCCATTAAGTCTGTTCTGACTTAAAGAGACCCTGTATAGGATTTCCAATGAGCTGGTGGGTTTGCATTGCTGACCTTATGGCTAGCAGTCCATTGCTTATCCTATAGCACCACATCAGGACTCCGTAAGTGCTATATGCATATCTATGCATATAATAGAGAATACAGAAACATTGGTATAGAAGCTTCTCAGACACAACCTAACATATCCTGGGACTGAGCTACTGACCTTGAGGGCTAAGGGCTCTTGGGGACATCTAGATCAATTTGCATAACATAGTTCATAAAGAAAATGCTCTAAATCCTAGTTTGGTGACAAGCTCTTGGGTCTTAAAAGCTTGCGAGTGGCCATCTAAAATATAGCTATTGGTCTCTTCCCATACAGAGCAAGTTACTATGAAGAAAACTGAAACAAGAGGAAACAATTAGTCCAAAGGACTAATTGTTGTTATTGTTAAGTGCCGTGGAGTCAATTCCAACACATAGTTGGAACCTTGTAAAGGGTTTGCGAGGAGCAGCTGGTGAGCTTGAACTACAGACCTTGCTGTTCAAACCGACCTTGCAACCCAGTACATGAACCCACAGTACCACACCAGGACTGATAGACCACATGAACTATACAGCCTCCTCTGTTCTGAAACCAGGAAAACTCTATGATACCAGACTACCACTTCCACCACTCTGACCTAGAAAATTCATGTTAGAATGGCTGAAAATTGTAATGCAAAATGTAAATTCATAAAAAAAAAATCTAACTTACTGTGTGATAGAGATGAGAGGAGCCCCTGAGACTATTGTCCTAAAACAACATTCTGATTTGGAAATGAAGTCACTCCCAGAGGCCACCTTTCACTCAAATAATAGACTGGTCTTTAAAATGAACAATAACATTGTGGAAGCCACTGTTTATTATATTTGTATCTCTTAGTTTTGGAGTCCTGGTGTGGTGCTGTGGTTTAGTGTATTGGACTGTAGGATCAGTTTGAATGGCAAGGTTGGCAGTTCAAATTCACCAACCACTCCTTGGAAGCCTTGTACAGGGTTGCTGTGAGTCAGAACTGACTTGCAGGCACTTAACAGCAACAAGTTATGATAGTTTCAAAGCTTGTCCTCCTATTATGTGATTTTGTTGTTGTTAAGTGCCATCGAGTTGGTTCAAAACCACAGTGACTCTGTATAGGGTTCTCAAGGAGTGGCTGGTGAGCTTGAACTGCCAACCTTGCATATCAAACTGATTTTGCAGTCCAGCACATTAACCCATACATAGTGCCACATCAGGACTCCTAATATGTAATACTCATATCAAATTTTTTAATTAGGTGTTTTAATATTTAACAAATAATGTTGTTGTTATTGTTTGGTGCCATCGAGTCAGTTCCAACCCATAGTGGCCCTGTGTAGGGTTTTCGAGGAGTGGCTGGTGACCTAGAACCACAGTCCAGTGCACTGAAACCCACAGCACTACAAAGTCAGAAATTATATACAGGTACTAACCACTCAATTTGGCTAACATATTTTCCTAATGTTTTGAGACACACTTACCTATTTCAGTACAGTCACATACATTCCTTTCTAAATGTATCAGTACCTTTTCTGGTTTTCCAGAAGCTGACCAGCAGGTCATGGGAATAACTCCACAGCATCACCAGTTGGCATCATTTATGGTTGAAACTGACGGTATCTGATTGTATTCGAATCTCTGACTTTTGTTATTGATTAACGAAAATATTCTTGGGAAATGTTTTCACTCTGGTCAGTCTTGTGCCAGTCTAAGTATTTCACCTCTAGCTGAGCAATAGAAATGCCTGGGCAGTCCCTCTTAATCGTGGTCTCGGTTTTGAAAACCAACAAAATAAACAAAACCGTTTTACAAAGCAAGGGAATTATGTTGATAAATGATGTATTTGTATTTTCCAAAAGTTCATTAAAATAAATTCTACAGCTTATTTTGACTCACCCTCACGCAAAATATGAATCTAGAAAAATTTGAATATCATCAAAATGAAATAGAATGCATACTAATTCATGAGCTAAATGGACTGCTTTGGTCATTTTGAATATGACAATCATATGTCCAGATAAGGACGGTGGAATAAACAATCAATTTCTCATATGCAAATTCAGGCTAAAGTTTAAAAAAATTAGGCTGGTATTCATAAGGTTTTCAGTGGCTTGCCGTTCAGAAGTAGTCCAACTTTATTTCTTCCTGAGAGTCAAACAATGAGGACATCTTAATTCAAATAGTGTTATAGCTCACCCTTAGTCCTTGCAGTGATTTGTCACATTCTAAGGGAATCGTATCAATGTCAAACCACTTAGAACCATGGCCCAGATAAACTGATACACATTTGGGGAAGGAGAGACATGATTTAATCCATAACACAACTGGAAGAAGGAGAAAATAAAAAAGTTAAACAGAAAATTTCAAAGGGCAGCTAGAGAAGACGTAGGCATGTATTTTAATGGAATGTACAAAGACCTGGAGTTAGAAAACCA
>NW_006408633.1:2518133-2520235 GCF_000296735.1 Chrysochloris asiatica
AAGAGGTATCATGTGTTCAAAAACTGATGGTATTGAAGGAATTAGTCCAAATTGCATTGAAGACATTGGTGAAAAACTATAGATGGAATACAAATGGGGTAATGTTTCAGCAAACTGATACGGTACTGAAGACATTCATCTATGACAAGAAATTTGGAAGACAACTACATGGCTAACCCATTGAAAGAATTTTGCATCTTTTGAAGCCATCCCAGAACCAGTCATAGAAACTATCACGTATCATCCAGGTCACCGAAAGAACACCACAGAAGCTGAAGGAAACCATCACACTAAAACAACTTTGCCAAGAAGTTAATTAATTTGGAACCAGGTGCTTCCCCTTACCCTGCTCAGACTCTGAATTGGCCCTAAAAGCAGGTTCAAATTAAGCCCCTGTGAATCGGTATATGGGAGACTGTTCCTAAGAAAGTCTCTTTCTCTACCATGGTTATGACTGAGGTTTACAAATGTGAGTTGTTTTGAGCCCTTGGCCCCATTTTAAAGACTATTAATAAATCTGCTTCTCAAAATGCCTTGCGCCTCAGACATCTCTCTCCACAGGCACTCCTTGGGAGACTGTGTACTATTTAAAGACCAGCAGCTGCAAGAAGAACACCAAGTCAACTCTTTCACTTGCACCCCATAACTGGATTTACGTATAAATTTACTAAGAAATAAGAAGACTTGTTTATTAACTTTTCATCTGTTTTCATGGTTTGTTTTTCTTCTCTAAGAAAACTCACCTAGGAGAAGGGTTCATCATTATCCTGTAAAGTGAGGGATCCTTTACCCTTCATACCAGAGGTACTCCAGCCTTCCATGTATGATATCAGCCCTTATCCTGGTGGGGCCTATTAAGTAAATAAACCAGGACACAGAAACTAGGGGCTGTGCTATAATTATAATTCAGAATTTCAAGTCCTTGTAGACTAATAAAAAGGTCCCTATGGTTGATACCACTCAAATATTTTGCCATTTCCATTAAAGAAGTGTCCCTCATATATACAAGAAAACTCAAAATCAGATTAGAGACTGCACTTGGGAAAGCGAATTTATTTTTATTTATTTATTTATTTTTGTCAGAAAGCAAGAGCCATCAGATGTCCTAGATGGTTGGGACTGATTCTCTAATGAGATAGTTACTGTCCCAAACCATACCAAAGGAGGGACATTGGGAAATTTTTGCGTGTGTCACTAACTCTCCCAGTCAAGAAAGATATTAAGTTTTATGGCTACCAAGTTTTTGACTAAACTGCACACTGGGTTTCCTCACCTTCCCATCCCAAATCTTCTCTTCAATATTCAAAAACAGTACAAAAGAGAAACTAGTGGTGTTCCATTAAGTGAGATAGAAGGAGGATTATTGTTGTTCTTCAGTGCCTTTGAGAAAACAAACAAAAACCAAGGATTCAAATGGTTCTTCCTCTGAATTATAATCCCAGGACTGAGTTCTAGCAAGTAAAAATGGATTTACATAATTTATTTGACACTGTTTATCTCCTAGCATGGAGAGCTCAGCAGACTTCCTTGAATCTATTAGTCAAAGTAGTTTTAGATAATCAAATTGCTTTGGACTTTCTGTTTGCTGTACTTGGAAGCATTTATATGCTGTTATTAACAAGTCTTGCTGTGCTTTGATTGCTTTGATTAATGCCACAGTGGAATGTTTAACTCAGAATTTTTTTTTTTTTTTTTTTTTTTTTCCATCCAAAAAGTAGCAAAGTATACCAGTCCTAAGCTGCAAGAGTCAGGGACCTAGGCTTGGTTCACCAATCTCTTCCCCGCTTTGAGCTCTTGACTTACTTCTGTAATTACAATAGGAATATAATACCTCTGATCTGCTTTCCTCTCCAACACTTGTCTGTCAGTTTGTTGTACGGTGGTGGCTTGTGTGTTGCTGTGATACTAGAACTTATGCCGCCAATATTTTAAATACTAGTAGAGTCACCCATGGTGAACAGGTATCAGTGACATTTCTACACTAAGACTGACTAGGCAGACTACTTTCAAAATGTGAGCCACTTAAAACCTAGTTGTTGTTATGAAGTGCCGTCGAGTCGGTTCTGACCCATAGCGACCCTGTATAGGGTTTCCGAGGAGCA
>NW_006408633.1:2520703-2522274 GCF_000296735.1 Chrysochloris asiatica
GAAGCTATTGGGACCTCCATTTGCTGATGGGGTAAAACTCAAAATGAATAGAAACAGCTTCAACTGAGGAGTAATGTGTACCTGACCCAGGCCATGGTATTTTCAATCTCCTCATATACATGCAAAAGTTAGATAATGAATAAGGAAGATCATGGAAGAATTGATGCATTTGAGTTATGGTGTTGGTAAAAAATATTGTGAATACATGCACTGTCAGAAAAACAAACAAATCTGTTTTGGAAGAAGTACAGCTGGTACATTGGACATGTTCTCATGAGGAAGGACATCATGTTGGTAAGATGGAGGATCAGCAAAGAAGAGGAAGAACCCAATGAGATGGATTGACATGGCAGCAACAACAATGGGCTCAAAGAAAACAATTGTGAGGATGGAGCGGGATTAAGCAGTGTTCTGTTCTGTTGTGCATACAGTCAATGGAACCTAACAACAACAACAGCAACCCCAATCTGTCTGTCCCCTGTTTTAGTAAAAGTAGTAGTTAGAGGAAGAGCTAGTATTTTTTGGATGGGTGAAGTATTTGTCATGCTTGAGCATGGTCCCTCTGTCCCAGGAATAGATGTCAGTCAGCTAATCCAACAAGATGGCTCCAGTTTTCTTTACTTGGCCCCTCTCACTAATTATTCCAGATTATATTAGAGTTTCTCATCCCCTGACTCCCCATTCAGCAGGAAGCAGCCAGATAGAAGCAATGTCTGTTTCCAAGATTGAGAAACAAAGAACATAACTGGGGAATTGAATGGGGACATTGAGAAATGTAGGCACTGAAAAGGTTTAAGCTTAGCCTAATGTAGCACTGTAGGAAAAGCACTGAACTGCTAACTGCAAGGTCAGCAGTTCAAACCCACTAGCCATGCCTCAGAAATCCTACAGAGATGATATAAGTCAGAACTAACTGGACAGCACTAAACAACAACAAAACAAAATAGAACCTAAATAGCTGTCTTAGAACAGTGGCTATAGTTAAAATTGAACTTCCTTCCTAGCTGCATTCCATAAATAATCACTCCTTTTCAATCTCAAAAGCAGAACTTGTGACTCAAAGAAGTGGGGAAAATTTATACCTAGGTACACTGTTGAAATCAGCAATTAGAATCTGTTGAAAGGGTCACTGTATTTGTGACACAATTACCCTAGCTACTGACACAATCACCCTAACTACTGAAATAGAAAAACAGTACAACAATGCCTAACCACAAGTTCCATAATTTCCTTTCCCTTTAAAGACCCCAGGTTGCCTACCAGTGGGGAAGGCAGATCAAGGAGGATCATACTCCCTTAGCCCGTGTATTGACACAAAATAAACACATTGCTCCTTTTGCTCTGAACCTTATCTCTGAGAATGGGCTAATTTAGTGGCAGGTGACTAAGAACCACTTTTTATAGTTACACTTGCTGAGATCAAAGAGGACTTAAAATACCTACCAAGAGTCCTAGTGTTGTCCTGTGGGTAAATGCACCAGACTGCAAAGTCGTTTGAACTGCAAGGTTGGTGGTTCAAGCTCACCAGCTGATCCTCAGAAACCCTATACAGGGTCACTATGGGTGGGAAC
>NW_006408633.1:2524239-2535497 GCF_000296735.1 Chrysochloris asiatica
CATTATTATGATTTAGGTTGCATCAATGGTGTGTGGTGGGAGTCCCGGTGTGGTGCTGTGGGTTAATGTACTAGACTGCAAAGCCATTTGAACTGCAAAGTTGGCAGTTCAAGCTCACCAGCTTCTCCTCAGAAACCCTATACAGGGTCGCTATGGGTTGGAATTGACTCAATGGCACTTCACAACAACAACAACAAAGGTGTATGGTAGTTAGATTAAGAAAAGGTAGCAATAGTTGTCTTTTCTGACCACATCTGAAAATTTGTTTAAAGCCAAAGTAAAAGGAATATGAACGGAAAAGCAAGAAAGTAAAGAGGTTCAAAGCCATCAGCAATAAGGAAAGATTGATTCAAAGAGCATAAGAAGGACTTAAGAAAGAAGGCTTAAGAAAGAAGGATCTGAACAGAAAACATGGAGGATATTGTAGTTTTCAGGAGCTATCTGTAGAGTCATACTATAGAGGGATCATGCTAGAGAGATAACCTATTTGATTTGCATTACCCCTGAGAATTCAATTGTTATTGTTGTAAAGGGCCATCAAGTTGACTACAACTCATAGTGACCCTATGTCCAACAAGAACAAAATACTGTTCAGTCCTGCATCATCCACAAAATCTTTGTTATGTTTGTGACCCATTGTTGCAGACATGTGTCAATCCATTTTATTGGTAGCCTTTCTCTTTTTCCCTGATCCTCTACTTTACCACTGCAAAGAACAAGACACTGAAAATTGATGGAATACAAATTTAAATCTTTCAACAAGCTGAAGCAATACTGGAAGCACTCACTTGTCTGTGCCAAGAAATTTGGAAGACAACTACCTGGCCAAGTGACTGGAAAAAAATCTGTATTTGTGTCCATTCCAAAGAGAGGTGACCAAATGGAAGGCGGAAATCATGGGACAGTATCGTTGCTATCCCATACAAATAAAGTTTTCCAAAGATAATGCAAAAATGTCTGACAGAGAACTTCTCGAGGTTGAAGCCAGATTCAGAAGAGGACGTGGAATGAGGGATATCACTGCTGATGTCAGATGAATCTTGGCTAACAACAGAAAATAGCAGAGAGAGTTTTATCTGTGCTTTATTGACTACACAAAGACTTTCCATTGTGTGGATCATGACAGACTATGGACAACATTGTGAGGTATGAGTATTCTTGAATATTAAATTATGCTCATGAGGAACCTATATATAGACCAAGAGGCAGTTGTCCAAAAAGAACAAGGGAACAAGGGAATGGTTTAAAATTAGGAAAATGTGTTCCAGGGTTGTATTTTTTCACCATAATTATTCAATGTGTAACCTGATCAAATAATCCATGAAGCTGGATTATATGGAGAAAAATGGGGCATCAGGATTGGAGGAAGGCTCATTGTTGTTGTTGTTAGGTGTAATCGAGTTGGTACCAACTCATAGCGACCCTATGTACAACAGAAAGAAACACTGTCCAATCCTGGGTCAACCTCACAACTGTTGAAACGCTTTAGCCCACTGATGCTGCCACTTTGAAAATCCATCTCATTGGGGGTCTTCTCTCTTTCTCTGACCTTCCACGATACAAAACATGATATCCTTCTCCAGTGACTGGTTCCTCTTGACAACATGTCCGAAGTATGAGAGATGAAGTTTGGCCATCCTGGCCTCCCAGGATCACTCTGACTACACTTCTTCCAACACAGATCTGTTTGTTCTTTTGACAGCCCATGGCACTTTCAATATTCTCCTCTAACACCATAGCTCGAAAGCAGCAATTCTTCTATGGTCTTCCTTATTCACTGTCCAGATTTCACATGCCTTTGAGGTTATTGACAATACCATGGCTTGTGTTAGGCATACCTTAGTCCTCAAGCTGACATCTTTGCTCTTCAACACTTTAAAAAGGTCTTGTGTAGCAGATTTGCCTAATGCAATAAGTCATTTGATTTCTTGACTGCTGCTTCCATGAGTATTGATAGTTGATCCAAGAAAAATGAAGTCCTTGACAATTTCAATCTTTTCTTTAACCACCTACAAAATGCAGATGATACTACCTTTCTTGCTGAAAGTGAAGAGGACTTAAAATACCTCCTAATGGAGATCAAAGACCACAGCATCCCATATGGGTTGCATCTCAACATAAATAAAGCAAAAATCTCACCACCGAACCAACAAACAAGATTCATACAGATGAAGAAAAGGTTGACATTGTAAAAGACTTAATTTGATATGCATGCAAAAGTTGTATAGTGAATACAGAAAACTGGAGCAGAATCGATGCATTTTGAGTTCTGGTGTTGGAGGAGAATATTGAAAGTATGATGAACTGCCAAAAGAGCAAATAGATCTGTGTTGGAAGAAGTACAGCCAGAATGCTCCTCGGAAGTCAGGATGGCCAGACTTCATCTCTCATACGAACATATTATCAGGAGGGTCCAGTCTCTGGAGAAAGATATCATATTTGATAAAGTGGAGGCTTGAAGAAAAAGAAGAAGAACCCCACAAAATGGATTGGAACAGTGGCAGCATCAATGGACTCAAACGTAGCAACGATTGTGAGGTTGGCCCAGAACTAGGCAGTATTTCGTTGTGTTGTGCATAGTTCACTATGATTTGGTATTTATGAGATGGTAACTAACAACAACTACTACTACTACATAAGAAAAATAATGCGCTTTTCCACAGATTGTTTTTTTCCAGACTACACATACAACATGTCTGAGATAAAGTCTGACCATCTTCAGTTTCAAGGAACATTCTGGTTATACTTTCTCCAAGACAGATTTGTTTGATTTTCTGGCAATCCATGGTACTTTTCAATAATCTGCATCAACAGCACAACCTAAAAGCATAAATCATTTGGTCTTCCTCATTCATTGTAGAGCTTTCACATGTACAAGAAGCAATTGAAATTCCATGGGTTAGGTCAGACACACCATAGTCCTCGAAGTGATATCTTTGCTTTTTGCCACTTTAAAGAAGACTTGTGCCACAGATTTGTCCAGCGCAACACATCATTTGATTTCTTGACTGCTACATTTATGAATATTGATTGTGGATCCAAGTAAAATGAAATTCTTGACAACTTCAATCTTTTCTCTATTTACCATGATATTGTTTATCTGTCCACTTGTGAGATTCAATAAATAAATCATGGTAAATATAGAACTCAGTGTAAAGAAAGTAAGGAAGCTCTTTTTCTTTTCTTTTTTTTTTTTTAACACTGAACTGTAATTCAACCTGAAGGCTATATTCTTTGATAGTCATCTGTAAGTGCTTCAAGTCCTCTTCACTTGTCTGAAGTAAGGTTGTGACATTTGCATGTGACAGCTTGTTAATGAACCTTCCTCCAATCTTGAATCTTCATTTGTCTTCATGTAGTTCAGTGTCTCAGATTATTTGTTCAGCATATACATTGGATAAATATGGTAAATGAAACAAACCTGATGCAAACATTGACTGATTTTAAACCAGGCATTATCCCCTTGTTCTATTGTTGACTGCCCCTTGGTCTAGTACAGGTTCTGCATAAACACAATAAAATGTTCTGGTATTACTATCCTTCTCAATGTTAGTCATAGTCTGTCATTATCCACACAGTTAACTACATTTGCATCATCAATAAAGCACAAGTAAACATCATTCTGGTATTCTCTGCTTTCAGCCAACGTCCAGTTAGCACCAACAATGATATTACTAGTTCCCTTCTCCCTTTTGAATCTGGTTTCAGTTTCTGACAGCTGCGTGTCAATGTATCACTGCAAATGTTTTTGAATTATCTTCAGCAGAATTTTAATTGCATGTTATATTAATAATATTGCCTAATGATTTCTGCATTCTGCTGGGTCACCTTTCTTTGTAATGGGCACAAATATGGATCACTTCCAATCAGTTTGTCAAGTCTTTCAAATTGCTTGGCATAGACAAATGAGTGCCTCCAGTGCTGCATCAGTGTGTTGACACACTTCAATTTATATTCTGTCACTTCCCAAACCCTTATTTTTTGCCAATGTCTTCAGTACAGGTTGGCATTCTTCCTTCAATGCTATTAATTCTTGATAATTAGCTACCTCTTGAAATGGTTAAGCATTGGCCAATTATTTTTTTGGTACAGTGACTCTGTTTGTTCCTTTCATCGTCTTTTGATGCTTGTTGCATTGCTCAATAGTTTAACCATTGTTTTGTTAAAAACAGTCCAATCAGTTCCAGCTCATACTAAGCTTGTTTCTGGGCTGTAAATCTTTGGCAGAGCAGAAAACTCCATCTTTCTCCCAAGAAGCAGTTGTTGGTTTGGAATCACTGACCTTGTGGTTCACAGTCCAGTGCTTATCCTACAGAATTACTATGCTTCCCATTTGCCTATATAATCCTTCAGTATTTCCAGTTGAGGCTTGATGTTTTTAATTCTTTTAGCTTGACAAATGCTGAGTGTGCTCTTCCCTTTCATTTTTCTAACTACAGGTCTTAGCACATTTCATTATATTACTTGAATTTTTTTCTCGAGCTGAAATTTTCTTTGAAGTTCTCTATTAACCTCTTTTATTTCACCATTTCTTCCACTCACTTTAGGTACTCTATGTTCACGAGCCAGTTTCAGAGTTTCTTCTCACATCTACTTGTATTCAAATAAGAGGGGATATAAAATTCAACACATTATATGTTTAAAAAAACAAACTGTCTTAAGGGACTTTTCAAAGATGGAAGGCCTCTTTCCAAAAAATACAGTGTTCCTTATATCAGAAACTGTTCAAGAATAGACTTAGTGAAGCAATACTAGATATATATCTTACCAGTTATTACTGGTAGAACCAGGAATGTAAAGGTAGGATTGAGTGTCAGAAAAGGAAGAATGGGCAGATATTGGCAAAAAGTGCAGAGTGGAGATCCTCTATAGCAGAGTTCCGTCTAGTTCATAGCCATGAACAAAGCAGCAAAGCTAAGAGATGGTGGACCAAAAGAGGGCCAAGATCCAAAGAAGCAGCAAAGGCTAATAATCAATGCAGATATTAAATGGCCAAATACAAATCAGGATAATCTAAAAAGAAGAATATTGCTGTAGATTGATCTCAAATGCTGCCATCTCAAGAGTTTTATTTTCTAATCACAATTATCCATTTATTATTTTCTGAAGTAAACTTGCTTATTTATTTTCTATTGCTGTCTACTAAAATGCAAGTACCATGAGAGCATTTCCTAAATCTGTGTTCTTCTCTTCCATGCCTAGCTCTTAAAACTGCTTAATACATAGCCTGCACACAGTAAACATTTTTTTTTCTTTAAAAACTAAATAAATGAAAGTTCATATTGATAAACAATTGAAGAACTAATCAGTCATAGACAGTGGGGGTCATTGAGTCAGCAAGCTACTGAAGTTCTTTCCAGAAATAGCTCTAGAGCTAATGAGTGACCATCTGGATCATCTATTAAAACCTAATAGACTCCTGGTGTGGCACTGTAGGAACTGCACTGGACTGCGAACCATAAGGTCAGCAGTTCAAACCCACCAGCTGCTCCTAAGAAACTCTCTACAGGCTTGCTATGAGTTGGAACCGATTCAACGGCATTTAACAACAACAACAGAACAATTTAGAATACTTGAAGAAATTCAGGGCCAATAATGTCCAAGGGGGGTTTGAACACTGAAAAGAAACAGATACAATAGAAGACATCGGTGGTTGTCCAAGGATCACCCCAGATCAGCAGCAGCAGCATCACCTGGGAACTTGACAGGATTACAAACACTTTAAAACCTCATTCAGGTTTAAGAAATCAGAAGATCTATGTAAAAACACAGGGACGAGTATTTTTACACACTGCCCTAAGTGGTTATGATGCACAATAAAGATTGAGTTTGGGTTACATGATTCTTAGAAACCCTTGACATGCTCAGGACCTTTGACTCTTCCAGAAACAGCAAACATAGGCATCAGCACGAGTTGATAAAAGAGAATTCCCACATAAGTCCTAACCAAAATGCACTGACTCCATGGAGCATGTCAAAAACAACAACAGTGATAAGTGTAATTACTCAAGATGCTATTTATTTGTTTGTATTCTTTGAGTAGGAAAATATTTCCTTTAAAGAAAGAAATCTTTCTTTCCTGCTGGAATTTTTTTTTTTTTCCTTCTGGAATTATCAAAGCCTTAATACCAACATAAATTCTCTAAAGAAATAGAGGTAGAATATGTTATACTTTCCATTTTTATTTGATCAAGAATCCCTATTCCCACAATACATCTTTCAAGAAGACTATTTTTCTGAATGATTTAAAAAGCACAGCTAGTGTCCAAAACACAGAATTACCTAAGAGGTATGGCAGAATCCCAAAACTAAGCTTTGTTTATAATGCCATATCTGTATATCCAAACATTCCTTTCCATCAAAAGAATATTATTGTTTTAATATCATGTCTAACTGATATTTATATTTCTATATGCTAAACTAATGATAATATGAAGAGCAGGTATGCCAGTAAGCTGGGCATTATTTTCAATATCAATAACAGTCTAAATGTATCCATATTTTTAAAATTCATATAAGTGAGGGAGATTGATCCCCCCACCCCAATTTAAAGAAGCTTAAAGGGAAATCTGCTGTGATTCACAAGTATTACTTGTGTCAGATATTGGTGGTGGAGGTGATTGTGTGCCACCGAGGCAATCCCAATTCATAGTGACCCTGTATAGGGTTTCCAAGGTTGTAAGCTGTTGTAGGAGGATAAGCCTCATCTGTCTCCTGTGGAACAGCTGGTAGATTCAAACTGCTGACCTTTCGAGTAGCAGCCAAGCTCATAATCCACTACACTATTTATGTCAGATATTAGAATACATGCATTATCATGACAGTGAACAATTTTTCAATTAATTTACTTTAAGTTTTTGCATTTATCAGAACAAATAAAAGGAATAATATATAATGCTTAATGCCTAATATCTATATAATGCTCAAAAAATAGAGAAAGAATTAAATGTTGTATCACTAAAAGTACCATTCAAACTGTGTTAGAGCAGACACCAGAAACTTCATGTGTTCTATAAACTATACCATACAGAAACGGCTGCAAGCATACATTGATAAAGAACTTCCAGAAGTTCAAGCTGGATTGAGAAAAGGTCATGGAAGGAGGGATATCATTGCTGATGTCCGATGAATCTTGGCTGAAAGCAGAGAATATCAGAAAGATGTTTACCTGTGCTTTATTGACTATGCAAAGGCTTTCGAGTGTGTGGATCATGACAAACTATGGATAACACTACGAAGTGAGTATTCTGGAACACTTAATTGTGCTCATGAGGAATCTGTACCTGGAACAAGAGGCAGTTGTTCGAACAGAACATGGGAACACTGAATGGTTAAAAATTAAGAAAGGTGTGTGCCAGGGTTGTATTCTTTCATCATACTTATTCAACCTATATGCTAAGCAAATAATCTGAGAAGCTGGATTATATGAAGAAAAGCAGGGCATCAGGATTGGAGGAAGACTCATTACAACCTGCAATATGCAGATGATACAACCTTGCTTGCTGAAAGTGAAGATGACTTAAAATATTTATTGATAAAGGTCAAAGAGCATAGCCTTTGGTATGGATTGCATCTCAATGTACAGAAAACAGAAATCCTCACCATTGGACCAGTAAACAACATTCTTATCAATGGAGAAAAGATTGACGTTGTCAAGGACTTCATTCTTCTTGGATCAACTATCAACACTCATGGAAGCAGCAGTCAGGAAATCAAATGACGTATTGCATTAGGCAAATCTGCTGCACAAGACCTTTTTAAAGTGTTGAAGGGCAAAGATGTCAGCCTGAGGACTAAGGTGTGCCTGAACCAAGCCATGGTATTTTCAATATACTCATATGCATGTGAAAGATGGATAGTGAATGAAGAAGACCATAGAAGAATTGATGGTTTTGAATTATGGTATTGGAGAAGAATATTGAAAGTGCCATGGGCTGTCAAAAGAACCAACAGATCTGTGTTAGAAGAAGTGAAGCCAGAGTGCTCCTTGGAGGCCAGGATGGCCAAACTTTGTCTGTCATACTTCGGACATGTTGTTAGGATGGACCAGTCTCAGGAGAAGGATATCATGTTTGGTAAGGTGGAATGTGAGACAAAAAGAGGAAGACCCCCAGCAAGATGGATTTTCAAAGTGACAGCATCAGTGGACTCAAACGTGGCAACAATTATGAGGTTGGCCCAGGATTGGGCAGTGTTTTGTTCTATTGTGCATAGGGTTACTATGAGTCAATACTGACTTGATGGCACCTAACAACAACATAAACTATACCAAGGGAATGAATATCAATAATCAAAGTAATATTTAGTTCAATTTCCAATTAACTCTTGCAATTAATGTTTGTAAGAAAGAATATGAATGCCTAAACAAAGTTTATTATTTAGTTATATCCCCGATTACATCCAAAGATAACTACTTTAACCACAATGAAAGTTATCAATAGAATAAATCTAGTTTTAAAAGCACAGGAAAAAAAATGAGCCAGGCAAAAAGTTGAAAGGAAAAGGAAAGTCATCATAGAATAAAATCCAAGATAATGCAAGTTACCACAACAAGCAAAAGAGTTGGCTTTGAATTTCTTACCTATATCAACTATGTATGTAATTAGTTGCATAGCTTTCATTAACTACTGAAAGAAAGTTTAACAGTGGGCAAAGAGAGAGCAACATAATCTTGGTCTTAGTTTCTGAAAAACAAAATACATCATAGAGGTTCTCCACAGAAGAAATGTTGAATAAAATGTATACATAAAATCCTTAATTGTTTTATTAAAATGCAGAGATACTCTATAGAAACCATTATTCATATGACTACAGTAAAAATAAAACAGTTCTATATTGTTTTATACTGCCTAACATAGTAATACTAATTGCTGAGCCAGGAAAAAGCACTAGAATGCTATGCCTTTTAAATGAATCCATTTAAATATTAAGTGTCTCAATTGAACTTTTGACAGGACTCTGTGGCAGGTTATTCATATATGGGAATGGTACACTCAGTACTCTTGGAAGAAACAGTCAAGAAATCAAATGACATAATGCATTAGGAAAATCTGCTGCACAGGCCTCTCTAAAGTGTTCAAGAGCAAAGATGTCAGCTTGAGAACTATGTTGTGCCTGACCCAAGCTATGATATTTCTTTCTTTCTTTTTTTTTTTTTAATTAAATAAATGTTTTATTGTGAATTGTGTGATAGTCTACATGGGAGAACATTAGTCTTACATCTATTCTATCATACATCATTTCATTGGCATAGTTACCATCTCATCCATGCATCCTCACCCAACCAAAGGGTGTGCCCTGCAAGCCTGCCCCGCCCCCCTCCCCCCACATGCACAGTCCTCAGCCCCTTTCCCTCTCTGAATCCCAAGTCCCCAGCCCAAGTCCCAAGTCTCTTCACGTCGTCTTCTCTTCCTCCATCTCAGGCCTCACTGCTTCTCTGGGTAGGATGCCGCTCTCCGCTCTTCTCCATTGATGGTCCCAGGGCTCTCCACTCCTAGACTGAAAAGTTAATTACTCCCCTTCTTACTACAAAATGTCCACCTTTAGATTTCCAACCCTCACAATCAGTCCTGATAACAATTATTCACTACTGCATCACAAGAGACCCATCTGTATTTCATTTCATCAGCCCTTCCTGGACAGGCTGGATACAATTCACTGGAGACTTTAACTTCCTCCACGTCCTTTGTATCTAGGTTCCCTCTTGAAAGCTTGTAAGCCAGTCACTTCTTACCTTTGTATCCCTCCCCACTTTTTGGGTAGCCAATGTCCAAGTTCCCTATCCCTGTCTACTCTTTGTGTGGAGGGGGTGGGAATAGTTCTTGCAGCAGTGATTTGTTTCCTGTTTTGAGCTACTGCATTTATAGGTGTAGGTCATGTTTATCGAATTGTATCAGATGACACTTTTTTCCTCTTCTTTCTTCTTTGGGTTGAGCTCTGTTCATCCAGTCATTGAAGCCAGGTCAAGTGGGTATCATCTGCAAGTGTGGGTGTTGTTGCATCTGTCCGCCCTCTTTTTATCGCAAGCCATGATATTTCCAATAGCCTCATATGCATGTGAAAGTTGGAAAATGAATAAGGAAGACAGCAGAAGAATTTATGCATTTGAGTTATGGCGTTGAAGAAGAATATTAAAAGTATCATGAACTGCCAGAAGAGGAAACAAATCTGTGTTGGAAGAAGTACAGCCAGAGTGCTCCTTAGAAGCCAAGATGTTGAGACTTCATCTCCCATTGTTGTTGTTGTTGTTGTTAAGTGCCATTGAGTTAGTTTTGACTCATAGCGACCCTGTAAAGGGTTTCCAAGTAGTGATTGATGAGTTTGAATCTCCAACCTTGTGGTACAAACTGACCTTGAGGTCTAGTGCTTTATCCTACGGAGCGATACCAGGAGTCCGCACCTCTCCTGATAATATGTCATCTCTCATACTTCAGATATATTATCAGGAGCAACCAGTCTCTAGAGAAGTACATCATGCTTACCAAATTCAGGGTTAGTGAAAAAGAGGAAGACATACAACAAGATGGACTGGCACAATGGCAGCAGTCCATAACCAGGCAGCATTTCTTTCTGCTGTGCATAAGGTTGCTATGAGTCAGAGTCGACTCGAAGACACGTAAAAACAATAACAAATGATCTGAACTGGAAAGGTAGAAGCAAGTCTTGTTAATTTACTTCAATCACTGTAAACTACTATGGCACACTGCTCTATTCTGACACATAGGTGTTACCACGAGTCAGAGTCAACTAGAGGGCAACTGGGGGTCAGTATTTAAACATCTGTATTCATATTATAAAATGAGTCATGCACTGTAGATGCGTGCCCACTGACATTTTTCATTTGGGAAAAATCTACTACACAAAAACATGGTTTTAGAAATCAGAAAAATCAGGTGTCAACTAAAACTAGACTTATTTGCAAATTGACTATAAATACACTCTTATACCTGGGCATGAGGGAGTGCTTCTTTCACTTTTGCTTCTCCAATCCTAACAAAGCACCAAGTGTAGTAAATTCCCAGCGAATATTTTTGAATGAATAATTATTATTCAGGTTTTTTGAAAATGAATTATATTAGGAGGTGCTTTTGTTAATTCATTTCCTATGTTACCTCATTCTAGGATGTTGCTGTTGTTGTTAGGTGCCATCGATCATCGACCCCTATGCATAGTCCAATCCTGGGTCAACCTCACTACTGTTGCCACACTTGAGTCCATCGATACTTCTACCTAGCCAATACATCTCGTTGGGGGTCTTC
>NW_006408633.1:2535777-2538110 GCF_000296735.1 Chrysochloris asiatica
TCCAGCTTTCGCATCCATATGAGGTTATTGAAAATACCATGGCTTGGGTCAGGCGCACCTTAGTCCTCAAGCTGATATCTTTGTTCTTCAACACTTTAAAAAGGTCTTGTGCAGCAAATTTGCATAATGCAATAAGTCGTCTGATCTCTTGACTGCTGCTTCCGTAAGTGTTGATAGTTGCATAAGATAAGACATTATAATTATTTGAAATATAAATATAATCACAATCTCCCCTAGTGCAGCAAAAATACAACTATTTGCATTTGGAATTTAATCTTTTGTGAGGAACACACTCAGGTGAAACCACCTCATCCTTGGTTGAAAAATATACTATGTTATAATCCTGGGCTCATCACTCTAGTGTACGTAAGTTACTAAGATACAGTCTCTACACTTAATAATATAAAAATACAGTTATAAAAATGTATTCTAGTTATAATCTAAAGTAAAATCTAGTAACTGTATAAAAGAGAGATCATAAACCCACTAATAAATTTCAGAATATGAAAAGTCCCTCACAGTTGAAAGGATCGGAGAGTTTTATGAAGAAAATGACATTTGCAATGGGCATTAAAGACTGTATATGTAGAATGCTGACAGGGGAAAATCAAGAGAAGTATATTTTAGATGACAGGAAAAAAAAAAAGAAAAAAGAAAAAAGGAAAGGGGAGCGCATGAGGAAACACGGACTATGGAAGTAGTTTGGTAGTTGTCAATGAAGGACACATGTAAGTTAATAGAGGGGAGAAGACAGGGCAGGTGGGTTGCTGCTAGTTCAGGAAACTATTAGATGTTGGGCTAAAAAGTCTGTTCTTCATACCAGAGGTGATAGGGACCCACTGGAGACTTTTGATCAGGGAGTGACATGATACAAAGAGAGCTTTAAGAGCCTTAAACTCTGTTGGGTGATTTTGAGAGATGTGAGACCAAAGGCAGTCAGACCAGCTGGTAGTCCAGACAAGAGGTAATGAGGGCCTGAACTATGACAGTTGGAATGGAAATGAGAAATTAGTAAAGAACGCCGAGCTCTGAGCCCATTAGGAATCACCTGTGGTAACTGATCTGATCACAGCGGTGGTGACACCTCCATTAACTCTACAGTATTGTGTCTCCAGGAGAATAAGAATGGATTGGTCCTAGGAGACACCTCCTGAAACAAGCACAGCTAATTCTGCCACCATCCGCATGTCTGACTTGAACTGCACAGGACCACCCCTGCACTCACCATAAAGGCACACAGTCTTTGATTCACAAAATCAAAATCAAGTACTACATAACAGTATGGCACTATTTATGTTACGTGTTCTTTTGAATACCCTTCAAGTTATTAAAATATTTTTGTTTCTTCCTCTTCTACTTTATTTTAGAGGTTTCACTTTTTGCTTAACCAACAGAAATGTTCTCTGTGTCCTTAGCTAAACGTGTTTCTTTCCCAAACCTCAGATACCAACACAAGTTACAACATCCTAGACCTTCTATGGTGCTGCAGGATAAGCACTGGACCACAAGATCAGTTTGAACTGCAAGGTTGAGTGTTCAACTCACCATCCACTTGTCGGAAACCCTATACAGCATCACTATGAGTCAGAACAAACTCAACAGCATTTAACAACAATGACAAATTTTGCAAAAGAAGAAGGAAATGAAAGAGAATACCATAGCCAAATAGTATTTAGTAAACCTAAATGTCCAAGAATTTTGTGACATCTATAGTCAAAAACTCAGAATCACAGCAACTCAAGCCACCACAGCACGGCAGACAGACGAGTGGTGGCCATTTGGTTTTATGTTGATACTGTCACTTTAAATTTCGATGTCAATCTTGATACAATCTTGATACAATCAAGATACAATCAAGATGTTCTCTCCCAAGATGGCGGCTCCTGGAACAGCTGAGTGTCTTGATCCAGAAAACAATGGGTTTCTGGATTCCCTGCAAATTCCCCAGCTATAAACCCTCTGATCCTCCAAACATACCTTTATATTTGCTTCAGAGTTCCAACACCGTTTCGTGAGCCCTCTTGGCATGGTGTTCCATTGTTTCATGTTGTTGTTGACTGAGCTCCTCACTACACGTCTACCTGATCCGCCATCTTGAAGGTGCAAGGCCTGGTAGTGTAGTGGTTAGACTTCGCTGCTTCCTCGCTCTTCAAAGATCTCACTGCTTCATAGTCACAAGAGATTCAAATTGTTCTTGCTGTGCAAGTCCAGCCCATGCAGATAATGTCTTTCTTTTTTTATTCGTTTTCTCTTCTTTTATTTTATTTCCCCCTCGCCCCCCTTCTGTACTCCAAGTGTTCCATCACCAGCTTCTCCTAGTGTGAACTAGTTCA
>NW_006408633.1:2539389-2540858 GCF_000296735.1 Chrysochloris asiatica
ATGGGACATGACATCAACAACAACAATAGTCAAAAAGGTCTCTTGAATTAATAAAGACAGGACCTGCAAATGATTTACAGGATAAGTCCCTGGATAATGAAAATATTTTACACTCAAATATAAGCTCACCAGTCACTACTCAGAAACCCTTTCCGAGTCAAAATTACTTGACAGTAACGTGTGTGTGTGTGTGTGTGTGTGTGTGTGTCTGTGTATTTGTAGGAGATATTCCTACTTTTTAAGATAGGGACCAAATTCCTCAGAGGTCCACATAGTTCCTCCGAAGCTTCCATATGGTTCAATATGTATAATCAATAAGTATATCTCTTCTCTTAGTTCCTTAGTAAATAAATCCCCATATTTTGCACCCATCTCTGACCATTCACCTGCCTGAGTCACTTAAGATTTTCTCAGAGCTAAAATGGGAAAAAAAAAAAGAAAAAAAAATCCCACTTTTCTCTTTCATGTTAAATAAAATGTATACAAAGTTTTGTCCCAATATAATCTGTGAAACCATCATTTCACAAACTAACAGAATGCTGAAGGCTTATGTTTTGTTTCTGTTTTAAATTTTGTGATATCTCACATTCTATCCACTTCACATGAGATTGCTTCACTGAGATATAACACTTTGTTTTTATATAAACTAAAGAAAATTTGACACTTTTCTATATTCTATATCTATGTCCTTAAATGTGAAAACAGAAACTCAAACATCCTCGATACCAGCTTTTCCCAAAGCAAGTTCTACACAGTGGTCCCCTGAGTTGTCTTTTCTCAAAAGTAGTCTAAAATATGTGGGAAATGCTGTACTTCCTATGTCTTCTCTGTTATAGCTTGTGATAAATATCAACATCTTAAAAGCTCTTAGAAATTCCAGCAAAAAGAAATATGTTAAGCTGTTTCATCAACTTTTTTCCTTAGAACAGAACATTTTAACATTAGAGATAACAACGACCATCTAAAGAATAATATTAAAAATGCATGACTCATCCAAATTTTAATTATGGAAGTAGCAGTCAAGAAATAAAGTAACATAGTGTGTTAGGCATATCTGTTACACAAAACCTCTTTAATGGAATCAAAAGCAAAAATTTGAGGACTATGGTGTTCCTGACCCAAGCCATGGTATTTTCAATAGCTACATATTCAAGTGAAAGTTAGACATTGGAAAAAGAAGACCATTGAAGAATTGCTACATTTGAGTTATGGTTTTGGAGAAGACTATTAAAAGTACCATGAATTGCCATAAGAACAAACAAATCTGTTTTAGATGAAGTACAGCCAGAATGTTTTGTAGAAGCCAACATGGCCAGAGTTTTCTCTCATACTTTTTGGACATATTATCAGGAGAGACCAGATTTGGAAAAGGACACCACACTTGGTAAAGTGGAAAGTCAGTGAAAAAGAGGAAGATCCCCAATGAGATGTATTGGCACAGTAGCAGCAGCAAGGGGCTAAATTATAAC
>NW_006408633.1:2541183-2553968 GCF_000296735.1 Chrysochloris asiatica
GAATACGGTAGGCTATAGTAGAATTGTTCCATTTATTGAGTTATGATATTGGAGAAGAATATTGAAAGTATAGCAAACAACAACAACAGAAATCCGTGTTGGAAAAAGTGCAGCTATAAAGCTCAAGAGCCAGAATGACAAGACTTTGTCTCGCATACTACGGACATGTTTTCAGAAGAGAACAGTTCCTGCAAAAGAGCATCATGCTTGATAAAGTGGAGGATTAGTGAAAAAGAGTACCCCGCCGCCTCCTCCCGGGATGGATTGACATAGAGTTGTACAAAGGGTTCCAGTGTATCAGCAGTTGTGGGATGGCACAGGTGTACAGAGCAGTATTTTGTTCTATTGTGCATAGGGTCGCTGTAAGTCAGAGACAACTCAATGGCACCTAACAACAACAAAAGCACTGTGTAAGTAAGAAAATTGAGATGGTTAGCACACTGTAATGTTCTAATGCATGGCTTCAACAAAATACTAAGGAACACAGAGAAACTGGGAGAGAAACTATCTCTATGGAAGCCCAAATAATGAATATACTACAAAAATATAAAAAAAAAAAAAAAAAAAAAAAAAAAAAAAAAAAAAAAAAAACAACAACAACAGAGTAGATAAAGAAACTGATGAGTGAACAGAGCAAGAATATACATATAAATGATGGCATCTAAAACCCAAAACCAAGCCCATTGCCACTGAGTTGATTCTGTTGCATAGTGATTCTATAGGACAGAGTTGAATGTTCAGTCACGTTTCCAAGATTGTAAGTTTTAAGGAAGCAGACTGTGCATTTATCTCCTATGAAGCATCTTAGTGCTTAAACACGGCATCACCAAAAAACAAAAACAAAAACAAAAAACATTGCCATCAAGTCAATTTTGACTCATATAGAGTAGGGTTTCCAAGACTCTAAATCTTAATGGGAGTAGACAACCTCATCATTCTCCCACAGAACAACTGGTGGTTTTGAGTAGCCACACTTGTGGTTAGGCGACCAACTAACCCATGGTATCAGCACAGATCTTTAAATAATGACATAGACTATAAACTGAAACCTAACAGAAATACTGGTGCTAAAATGCTGTTACTCAAATGAAAAATCTTTGTAAGTTCTTAGCAAATTTGAGCTGGCAGAAGAAAGAATTAGAAAACTGGACAATTGTTGTTTTTGTTGAGTGCTGTCAAGTTGGTTCTGACCCATAGCAACCCTGTATAGGGTTTTCAAGGACTGGCTGGTGAACTTAAACCGCCAACCTCATCGTTCAAATCACCTTTACAGTCCATTGCATTAACACACAGAGCCACACCAGGACAATAGGGTAATAAAAAATGTAGCATATGAAAAGAAAAAGAGAGATAGCTCAAAACTTCTCAGCATAGCCTACTGGGAATATAGGCTGCTATCAAAGTAACAAATATGTATATCATGGGAATCATAAGGGAGATGAGAAAAGAAAAGAACAGAAAGAACATCTGAAGAAACAGAGGCAGAACACTTTTCAAATCTAAGGACTTGAATTTATAAGTCCAAGATGCTTAACAAATTCTAAGTAGTATAAACCCAAAGAAGACCACACCAACACACATTATCATCAACCTCTCAGAAACTTAACGCAATGATTCTGAATGCAGCAATAGTGAAGAAAAGTATCACATAAAAGGATACCCAGTAAGATTACGTGTCCGTTTCCCCTCAGATATCATGAAAGACATAAGGCAAATAAATGGCATATTTAATGTGTTGAAAGAATAGAACTGTCAACCAACAATGCTTTACCTAACAATTTTTTCTTCTTCAATTATTTCAGTGAAGAAATGCTAAGAAATTATATTGAAGGAAAACCAAAAATGGAATCAGAAGAGGAGCTACCTTACACATACATGAAAACAAATAAAACATTTTTTTTTTTAAATGGGAATTCCATTATGCCATTTGCTGCATATTCCAGTGAAGATTAAGAGTGACAATAAATACACAGGCTCCAGATGTGCAAATGAGAGAGTTTCTCAAAAGACATATTTCTAAACTGCTTGTGACAGGGTTTGTTTTTGAGACACAGGACTTGTGAAGTCATATGAAGCCCCAGACTCAGAAGAGCTCCCTCCATGGTTAAATGCAATGCTGCCATCATCGGCAAATTCTTAGTAATATTTGGAACAAGGAGCCCCTTGTTTTCATTTTATTCTGAGAAGGCAAATTTGATAGCCAGTCCTGCTGGTAAGATCAGTTTGATAGATTGAAATCAATATTTTTCCTTAATAAATTGATGAGAAGAGAAAATATCAGGGTAAATTACACAAAATATAAGTTGTTTTTTTTTTTTAATTTAGTGTTTATTTCAGTTTTATATATATACATGCATACATTTATGTGAGTGTTTGGTTGCAAAATACAATGCTTTATTTTTAAAAAAAGTTTTTATTGTGAACTGCGTGATAGTTTTCCTGGGAAAACATTAGCTTTACGCCATCGTTTCATTACATCGATTATATATTCTCTTCTGTGCATCATCATTCAACAGTATTTGCTTCCACTTCCTGTGTTTTCTTTATTTCTTCTTATTTTTTTTTGGAGGGGGTCATGTACATAGAAACACTCAGGAATATATAATAATTTAAACAATCAAAGGGCATGTTCTGCAAGCCTGCCTCCTGGCCTCCAGTACCCAGTCCCTCTGTTTCCATGAGTCCAGAGTCTTCAGCTACTCCTTCTCTATGTCCTCATCTCTGCCTCCATCTTTGATGTTGCTGCTTCTAGGGATAGGGTCCCATATACCACTTGTGCTCTTCTCCTTTGACGGTCCTTGGGTCCTCTGCTTCTGATCTGCAAGATTTACTACTCTGTTTTTGTTAAAAATTTGTACTTTTACAGTTTTTTGTTTGTTTGTTTGTTTGTTTTGTTTTTTAATGTGAGTTGGTGTCAGTATTTAGATAATCTCTAAGATCCTTATGTGGCTCTGTCAGAATAGTGCTGGAAGGCTAACCACAAGACAGCTGGTTCCCTATACAGGATCACTATATGAATTGGAACAGTCTCGGCAGCATTTAACACTAACAAAGATCCCTATAGATTCTAACATTTTAGGATGCTATTTTTCTTCTTCTACTTCCCATTTGTCAATTTGTTATACTTTGAGGGTTGCTATAATGCTGGAGTGCTAGTAGCTGCAGTTATTATAAGTCAGGCTGCTAACATCAGAGACAGCAGTTCGAAACTACCAGCTATTCCGAGGGAGAAAGATGAGGCTTTCTGTTCCTGTAAAGATTTACAGCCTTGGGAACCCTGCATAGGGTCGCTATGAGTCAGAACCAACTCCAAGGCACATCACCACCATCACCATAATTCTGGAAGCTATACCACTGATATTTGAAATACCATCAGGGTCACTCATGGTGGACAGGTTTTAGTAGAGCTTCCAGACTAAGACAGACTGGGGAAAAAGACAAGCAGACTGCTTACAAAATTTAGCCAATTAAATCTTAAGGATCACAACAGAATACAGTCCAGTATACAGAAAGATGAGCTCCATAGGTTGGAAGGTACTCAAAATACACAATGACTGAAACAATGTTTTCAAGCATGCTGAAGATCATGAAGAAGGTGCAAGACTGGGAAGTGTTGTATTCTGTCGTATATGAAGTTGTCATGAGTTTCAATGACTTGAAAGCAACTAATAACATGTCTCTTTAAATCAACCAAGAATGTATAATTAAAGAGGTCTTTTCTTCAGTATAAAAGAGGTGCAGTATCCAGCAATACAGTCTAATGATTCCAATAAAAGATTCAAATTTCATAACAGCTTGAAATATTCCAATTCAGAGGAAAAAAGAAATACTACTTTAATGGTTAGCATTCTAAATATGGAAATATAAGGAAAAAAATATATTTGAAATAAATAAAGGTCAATACCACATGGTGTCTAACAAAGAAAAACAATGTAGAATTACAAAACTATAACTTCTACAATAAAGTAGAATTATAATCTGCTGACAATATATCAAGCATGCATTCTTCAATGAATATAATATGTTCAGTTGACCTTCTCATTGCACATTATATGCTACAACATCTCCATCATAAACTTTGATAAATTATTTTCAATCACTAAATATTTGGAACTTTAATTAAGGTCCTTTTTAACAATTAAATTCAGTAAGATTATATACAATACTGATACTTATCAAACCACACATTGATTGTGCAATAAAAAACACTCAGCAAACATAGGTGTAATGATACAAAACTGCAAAATATATCCAAGCCATGTAGTTTTGTCATATTTAGAAAGTACTGCCATTCTATTTCTCTTAAAGAGATTACTTTTATATCCCACATTTACAAATTTTGAGCTTTTCAGAGACTAAAAGCTTTCTCTAGCCAAGCAGAAATAGGATAGAGTTAAAACATTTTCCTGACACACTCTAGACTCACCAGAATTCAACAGAGAATCTGTTAAGAAAGCCCATACAGCAGTAATATTCTTCTGAGAGGATGTTTAAAGATAAAATTATGACCCCAAGGTGAACTGAATGGCAGGAAGGCCTCTGTTTATAGTTATGGTTCCCAAACCATTTCAAACTAAGTACATTTCAGAAGCTTCTTATATGCGAATTATTTATCAAATTGCTACTGTGTGTCATAATGTGTATTTTAGGTGCTCATCCATACACTTTGCAGATAAAATACAATTTACATATATGTATTCTGAGTGTGATAAATAACTATCATTTTCTTCTGTAGTTAAGGACTTCATATACATATCCTGGCTGATAATACAGTGTAAAAGGCATCCCTAACTGCATCCCACATTACACAAAAATCACAAAAGAATAGTTCAACAGTAATAAAATAAAACTGTGTTATGTGTGTGCCAAGAAAATGACTATACAGATGTAAAGAAGTTACATGGATAAAGTTGAGAACTCATAAGTTAAGTTAAAAGGCTTGGGCTTGTATATTGTTTCAACTCCAGCCATTAGATTGTCTTTCCCTTTGCTTCAACTCCATTATTAGCAAAGGGGAGAATACGACCATTTTCTAAGACTCATATTTCAAAATTAGGTTTAAAGATACAGAAAGCAGTGAGAGAGCTCAGGTTCTGGAGTCAGAAATCTTCTATTCATAGCTTAATCTTCTGTGCAAACTAGGATCATCGGAATAATTACATAGAACCTCAATCTTCTCTCATTTTTAATTGGGATATTTTCATAATACCTAGTCACAGAATTTATGTACAAGTGAAGTAACTTCTATATTTGTTGTTGTTGTGAGGTGCCATGGAGTCAGTAATAACTCATAGCAACACTATGCACAACAGAATGAAACACTGCCTGTTCCCACAACAATGTCACAATCATTGCTACATCTGAGTACATTGCTTCTGCCACTGAGCAAATGCATTTCATTGAGAGGGACATTGTTTTTTCTCCAACCTGCTACTTTACCAAACATGATATCCTTCTCCAGTAACTGGTCCCTCCTGATGATATATCTAAAGTATGAGAGATGAAGTCTGGCCATCCTGGCTTTCAGTGAGCAATCTGATTGTACTTCTTCCAACACAGATCTGTTTGTTCTTTTGGCAGTCCATTGTACTATTAATATTCTCCTCCAACAACATAGCTTAAATGCATTAATTCTTCTACATTTTTCTTTATTCACTGTTGAACTTTCGCATGCATATGAATTATATGAAAATAACGTGATTTACAGAAAGATAAAAAAAATGATAAAGGAAACGATTGTAAATTGCTACAATTTGATGCACTTCACCTATACTTATGAATGCGGTAGCTCAAAATACCAACTGAGAGGGATGGAGTCTTCACATCAAGGGTCAATCCTATCCTCTCTGTACAAAGGGTTGATAGGTAAGGGCAACTTAGACATTTGTTGTTGCTGTTATTAGGTGCCATCAAGTTGTTACCCCGACCCATAGTGACCTTATGCACAGATGAAAGAAACATTGCCCAATCCTGGGCCAACCTCACAACTGTTGCCACGCTTGAGTCCATCGATGCTGCCACTTGGCCAATCCATCTCATTGGGGGTCTTCCTCTTTTCTCTGAGTTTTCACCTTACCAAACATGTTAACCTTCTCCAGTGACTGGTCCCTCCTGACAATATGTCTAAAGTATGAGAGATGAAGTTTGGCCATCCTGGCTTCCAAGGAGCCCTCTGGCTGCCCTTCTTCCAAAATGGATCTGTTTGTTCTTTTGGCAGCCCATGGCACTTTCAATATTCTCCTCCAACACCATTACTCAAAAGTATCAATTCTTCTATGGTCTTCCTTCTTCACTGCCCAGCTTTCGCATGGATATGAGGTTATTGAAAATACCATGGCTTGGGTCAGGCACACCTTAATCCTCAAGCTGACATCTTTGCTCTTCAACACTTTAAAAAGGTCTTGTCCAGCAGATTTGCCTAATGCAATACATCATTTGATTACTTGACTGCTGCTTCCATGAGTATTGATAGTTGATCCAAGAAGAATGAAGTCCTTGACAACTTCAACCTTTTCTCCGTTGATAAGAATGTTTTTTTTTTTTTTTTTTTTTTTTTTGGTCCAGTGGTGAGAATTTTTGTTTTCTTGACATTGAGATGAAATCCATACTGAAGGCTCTGCTCTTTGATCTTCATCAGTAAATGTTTTAAGTCCTCTTCACTTTCAGCAAGCAAGGTTGTATCATCTGCATATCTCAGGTTGTTAATGAGTCTTCCTCCAATCTTGATGCCATGTTTTTCTTCATAGAACCCAGCTTCTTGGATTATTTACTCAGCATACATATTGGATAAGTATGGTGAAAGAATAAAACCTTGTCGCACACCTTTTTTAATTTTAAACTATTCAGTGTTCCCATGTTCTGTTGTAACAACTGCTTCTTGGTCCAGGTACAGATTTCTCATGAGCACAATTAAGTGTTCCAGAATACTCATACTTGTCCATAGCTTGTCATGATCCACACAATTGAAATCCTTTGAGTAGTCAATAAAGCATAGGTAAGCATCCTTCTGATATTCTCTGCTTTCAGCCAAGATCTATTGGATATCAGCAATGATATCCCTCATTCCACAGCCTCTTCTGTATCCTTCATTCCACAGCCTTGAACCTCTGAAAGTTCTCTATAAATGTATGCTTGCAGCCATTTCTGTATTACCTTTAGTAAAACTTTACTCGCATGGGATATCAAAGAGATTGTCCAATGATTTCCACATTCCATTGGGTCACTTCTTTTTGGAATGGGCACAAGTATGGATCTCTTCCCATCAGTCAGCCAGATAGCTGTCTTCCAAAGTTCATGGCAGAGATGAGTGAGTGCATCCTGTACCACCTCACTTTCTTAAACGATTTCAATTTTTATTCCATCAATTCCTGGTGCCATGTTCTTTGCTTTAGTTTGAATTTGCATAGGAGTAATTGATGGTCTGTTCCACAGTCTGCCCCTAGCCTTGTTTTCACTGATGATATGGAGATTTTCCATCATGTTTCTGCAGATGTAGTCAATTTGATTTCTATGCATTCCATCTGGTGAGGTCCATGTGTATAGTTGTCTCTTATGCTGTCTAAAGAAGGTATTTGAAATGAACAAATCATTGGTTTTACAGAGTCCTGGTGCGGCACTGTGGGTTAATGCACCAGACTGCAAAGCCGTTTGAACTGCAATGTTGGTGGTTCAAGCTCACCAGCTGTTCCTTTGAAACCCTATACAGGGTTGCTATGGGTCGGAATTGACTCGACAGCACTTAACAACAACAACATCATGCATTCTCCATCATCATTTCTATCACCAAGGCCATAGTTTCCAACTACTGATCCATCCTCTTTGCTCCCAACCTTTGCATTCCAATCACCATTTTGAGTTGTGCCCCATCAGCAAATGAAGGGCCTGCAGGCTTTTCTTCCATGGGCTTTCCTCCATTTGTGTTATCATGGTCAACTCTACTTTGAGGAGGCAGCTCTTCCCAAGTTGCATTTTGAGTGCTTTCCAATCTGAGGGGCTAATTTTCTGGTACTATATCTGACAGTGTTTCTCTGCTATTCATAAGGTTTTCAGTGACTAAATATTCTGAAGTAGTTTGTCACTCTCTCTTCCTAGTCTGTCTTTGTCTGGAAGCTCATCTGAAACCTGTCCACCATAGGTGACCCACTGTTATTTAAAATACCAGTGGTATAGCTTTCAGAATCACAGCAACTCAAAAGCCACCACAGTACGACAAACTGACAGACAAGTGGTGGACTTAGACATTGACTACCTACCTAAAATAGCGGGGAAGGGTGGCTGTAATGGCGTGAAGTGGATGGTTTACAAGTTTTCAGGAGGGAGTTTAGTTTCAGAGTATACAGGGGAAGACAGAATCTGTCGGGGACCGGCCTCGACAGGGAAGTTTGGTTCATTAAGTATGGAGATCTGGCAGTGAAAGAGATAGAAAAAGAATATACACAAAGATGTGACGAGAGAGACAAAGAGACACCCCGAAAACAAAGTGGATGCAAGACTGGCGGGCAGACCCTGGATTGCAGGCATCATGGCCCCTGCAGGCAGTAATGCACACAGGGTTCAATCTGCAGCCATCTTTTATTTCAGGGAGGGATTTTACACAAAGGAAGAAGGGGATTATTAAGACAGGGTACAGAAATGAAATGTGATTAATCGTTCAAAACAGGACCCAATGATTTACAGGAACAAATTCTAAAATATACATCTCAAATTGTCTTAATAATCTAACATCCTTAATTTTCCAGAAATTCAAGCAAATTGTTATAAGTTACTTTTTAGGTTCAAATCCTAAGGCAGCAACTTGAGGTTTCTCAAGGCTAATTAACATACCTATAGCACTTAATCTTGAATGGGTAAAGGTGAAAAGGCTTTCAAAAGGTCTGAAGAGAGTCAAGCTGTTTCAGCTACCTGACTTAAGCTTGCAGGAGCAAGAAGGATGCCTAGGTTAATGGTTTACACCTGGGGATGATTTAAGGAGGTTGTCCCTATTATTCCTTGAACAATACTCTGGAATTCTCCAATCTACTGTGAGTGGATTCCTTGGGCAGATTGTCTCCAGAGCCTCCTTGCAGAATCCCAGCAAACTTGCCTTTGGAACTTTTATGGCCTAGGCTTTAGAAGAGGATTTTGTTTTAATATTTGTCCATGGGTATCAAGGGCTCATGTATTAAGTTAATATCAAACATAACTGAATAATTAGATAAAGAACAGTTTGGACATGCTTGCCAGGTGGCCAGAGTTTGTTCCACAGAGAGATTTGTTCCCAGGACCCTACGCACTGCCAACACAGTGGAGACATTAAGAGAGGCACATAAGAAACCA
Organism: Chrysochloris asiatica; assembly: GCF_000296735.1. Taxonomy (NCBI): domain Eukaryota; kingdom Metazoa; phylum Chordata; class Mammalia; order Afrosoricida; family Chrysochloridae; genus Chrysochloris; species Chrysochloris asiatica. The sequence goes on from NW_006408633.1 coordinate 2,550,499, forward strand.
TTTTTTCAGAAGCTACAATTACTGGAGTTAGAAGCATAGAATGGATAATAAGACCAAAGAAAATTATACAGAGGTAGCCCAACAGTGAGTTCACAAAAACAATGAACCCGGGACATCAGGAGGTCATTTCCTTGGCCCTCAGGGTCCCTGGCTGGCAATCCTGAGTGGGGCCATCATGTAGGATTTTTGTCCATGACACAGGGGCTCAACATCTCAGTGTTTTGCGGTCCCCAACAAGAATCCCCACTGAATATATTTCATCTTGTATTGACAGGTCTAGTAAAAGGAGATGGGGATGAGATTCTTATGGTTCAATAGTAATTGATATCATGATGAATTGCAATTGCCACAGATGTAAAGGTAGAAGTTCTCTAATATAAAGAGAGGAGTAGTTAACCTTATATTCCAATTAGGACCGTAAAGACAGAAAAGCATGAGCATAATGTGGGTCCCTATCCAGAGAAACAGCTCCACCAATGATAGAGGCAGAGATGATGACATTGAGAGAAAGAACATCTGAGTACTCTAGATTCATGGAAAGAGAACAGCTATATGCTGGTGGTTAGGATGCAGGCTTGCAGAATATATCCTCTGGTTGTTTAAATGATTATATATTCCTGAGAGTTTTTGTGTACATCCCCCTCACAAAACAAAACAAAACAAAACAAAACAAAAAACAAAACAAAACAGGGAATAGAAGCAAATACTGTTAAATGATGATGCATGGAGGAGATTGTAATCATTGCAATAAAAAGAAATACCATGGGATGAGCGCAAAACCAACATTCTCCCATGTAAACTATCATTCAATTCACAATAAAAACTTCAAAAATAGAAAATAACATGACTTCTATCAGGTGCTCTTTAGACCTCAAACTGACATCTTTGCTGTTCAACACATTAAAGATTACTCGTACAGCAGATTTGCCTACTGCAATTCATAGTTTGATTTCTTAACTGCTGCTTCCATGAGTGTTGATAGTTGATCTGAGCAAACTAAAGACTTTGACAACTTCTATCTTTTCTCCATTTATCTTCATTTTTATTTGTTTTCTTTACATTGAGGTGTAAATCGTACCAAAGAATGAGGTCTTCGATCTTTATCAGTATTTTAAGTCCTCTTTGCTTTCAGCAAGCAAGACTGTATTATCTGCCTATCACAGGTTATTAATGAGTCTTCTTCCAATTCTGATGCCACATTTTTCTTCACATAATCAGTTTCTTGGATTTTTTACTCAGCATAAAGATTGAATAAGTATGGTGAAAGAACACAACCCTAGTGCACAACTTTCTTAATTTTTAACTACTCACTGTTTTCTTGTTCTGTTTGAGCAACTCTCTCTTCATCTATGTACGGGTTCCTTATGATCACAATTAAGTGTTATGAAATACTCATTCTCCACAATGCTATCCATAATTTGTAGTGACCCACACAATCAAAAGCCTTTGCTTAATCAATAAACACAGATAAACATCTTTCTGATATTCTCTACTTTCAGCCAAGATCCTTCTGACATGAGAAATTATATCCCTCATTCCATGTCCATTTCTGAATCTGGCTTGAACCTATGGAATTTCTCTATCAATGTATGGTTGCAGCCATTTTTAAATTATGAATTATCTTTAGCAAAATTTTGTTTGCATGAATATTAATGATATTGTCTGATGATCTCTGCACTCCATTTGGTCACCTAACTTTGGAATGAACACTAATATGGAATTCAGTCCATTAGCCAATTAGTTGTCTTCCAAATTTCTTGGAATAGATGATTGAGTACCTCCAGTGCTTTGTCAGTTTATTAAAAAAATTTGATTTGTACTACATCAATTTCCAGATACTTGTTTTTGTCAATGCCTTCAATGCACCTTAGAGGTCTTCCTTCAGTATCATTGCATCTTGATGATATGCTTGCTACCTCTTGAAATGTTGAACATCGACCATTTCTTTCAGGTTCAGTGACTCTGTGTATTTATATCACCTTTGTTTGATGCTTTGTACATCAATCAATATTTTACCAATAGAATCCTTCAATATTTCAAGTTGAGGCTTAAATTTTTTATTCATTTCCCTCAGTTTGAGGAATAGTAGAAGACTGTTTAATAACTTTAAGACCAATAGAGAGAAAACACACACAACTTGATGGTCTATTCATGTTTAATCACCTGAAAAAAAAAAGCAAACCTGATATCCTAAAGTAAGAGCAAAAGTTTATCCCTGTATGCCCCTACCTATCCTGAGAGTAGGTACAGGGTCGTTTACCAACCTAGTATTGGGATTCATTGCTTTTACTCAATGAGGACTGTTTTTTGAGCCAGCTACCAACTGTCATCAAGATGGTGGATCGGGTAGACATGCAGTCAGGAGCTCTGTCACCAACAACACAGAATATAAGGCCAAATAGGCTCAGGAGATGGTGTTAGAATTCTGAACCACATATAAAGGAATATTTAGAAGACTGGAAGGCTTACAGCTAGGGAAATTTGCAGCAGATTCAAGAAATCCATTGCTTTATAAATCAAGATGCTCAGCTATTCACGGAGCCACCATCTTGAGAGAGACCAAGTGGGGGAAGGATCAGAACAGCCATGAATGCCTGACAGAACCACAGAGATACAGGTGTGGACATTCATTTTTTGGTATCTGTTCATTCGTCTTTTGCTGTCTTCGTACCTCCATTCTGATGAATAGTGGGGATGCCTGAGCGAATGGATACCCCACCCCAACCCCTGGAGGGTTCTACTACGCATGAGCACAGATCTCCTCAAAATTTAAAGTGACATTTTCCACATAAAACCAAATGGCCAGCACTCATCTGTAAGTTTGTTGTACTGTGGTGGCTTGTGAGTTGCTATGATTCTGAATGTTATGCCACCATTTAAAATAGTATTTTAAATAACCAGCAGGGACAGCCATGGTGGACAGGTTTCAGATGAGCTTCCAGACAAAGAAAGACTAGGAAGAAAGAGTGACAAACTACCTCCGAATCTTTAGTCACAGAACATCTTATGAATAGTGGAGAAACACTGTCAGATATAGTGCCAGAAAATGAGCCCCTCAGGTTGGAAGACATTCAAAATGCAACTAGGGAAGAAATGCCTCCTCAAAGTAGAGTTGACTGTGACAATGCAAATGGAGTAAAGCTCGTGGGTGAAAAGCCCACAGGACCTTCATTTGCTGATGGGGCACAACTCAAAATGAAGAGAAAGAGTTGTAAACATCCATTAATAATTGGAACATGGAATGCATGAAGTATGAATCTGGGAAGATTGGAAGTTGTCAAAAATGAAATGGAATGCATAAACATAGATACCTTAGGCATTAGTGAGCTGAAATGGACTGGCATTGGCCATTTTGAATCTGACAACCACATGGTTTACTATTCCAGGAAAGACAAATTGAAGAGGAACGGTATTGATTTCGTCGTCAAAAAGAACATATCCAGATCAGTCATGAGGTACAACGCTGTCTG
>NW_006408633.1:2555148-2559079 GCF_000296735.1 Chrysochloris asiatica
AATTATTGAATGATGCAGAAAGCATCAAGAGAAGATGGAAGGAATACACAGAATCACTGTACCAAAAGGAAATGGTTAATGTTCAACCATTTCAAAAGGTAGCATATGATCAAGAGCCAATGATACTGAAGGAAGAAGTCTAAGGTGCATTGAAGGAATTGGCAAAGAACAAGGCACCAGGAATTGATGGATTAAAAATTGAAATCTTTCAAGAAAAGTGAGGCGGCACTCACTCATCTCTGCCAAGAAATTTGGAAGACAACTATCTGGCCAACTGTTTGATAGAGATCCATATTTGTGCCCATTCCAAAGAGAGGTAACCCAACATAATGCGGAAATCATCAGACAATCTCTTTGATATCTCATGCAAGTAAAGTTTTTGTTAAAAGTAATACAGAAACGACTACAATCATACATTGACAGAGACCTTCTAGAGGTTCAAGCCAGATTCAGAAGAGGCCATGGAAAGAGGGATATCATTGCTGATGTCTGATGGATCTTGGCTAAAAGCAGAGAATATCAGAAAGATGTTTACTTGTGCTTTATTGACTACGCAAAGGCTTTTGAGTGTGTGGATCATGACAGACTATGGACAACATTGTGAAATATGAGTATTCCAGAACACTTAATTGTGCTCATGAAGAATCTGTACCTGGACCAAGAAGCAGTTGTTCAAACAGAACATGGAACACTGAATGTTTGAAAATTAAGAAAGGTGTGCAACAAGGTTGTATTTTTTCACTATACTTATTCAACCTGTATGCTGAGCAAATAATCCAAGAAGCTGGGTTCTATGAAGAAAAACATGGCATCAGGATTGGAGGAAGACTCATTAACAACCTGAGATATGCAGATGATACAACCTTGATTGCTGACTTAAAATATATTCTGATCAAGATCAAAGAGCACAACCTTCAGTATGGATTGCACCTCAATGTAAAGAAAACAAAAATCCTCACCACTGGACCAATAAACAACATTCTTATCAATGGAGAAAAGATTGAGTTTGTCAAGGACTTCATTCTTCTTGGATCTAGTATCAACACTCAGGGAAGTAGCAGTCAAGATATCAAATGACATATTGCATTAATCAAATCTCCTGCAGAAGACCTTTTTAAAGTGTTGAAAACAAAGATGTCAGCTTGAGGACTAATGTGCGCCTGACCCAAACAATGGCTTTTTCAATAACCTCATATGCATGTGAAAGCTGGACAGTGATTAAGGAAGAAGAATTGATGCCTTTGAGTTATGGTGTTAGAGGAGAATATTAAAAGTGCCACGGGCTGCCAAAAGAACCAATAGATCCATTTTGGAAGAAGTGCAGCCAGAGTGCTCCTTAGAGGCCAAGATGGCCAAACTTCGTCTTTCATACTTTGGACATATTCTCAGGAGTGACCAGTAGTTGGAGAAGGATATCATGTTTCATAAGGTGGAGGGTCAGAGGAAAAGAGGAAGACCTCCAACGAGATGGATTGGCCATGTGGCAGCATCGATGGACTAAAACATGGCAACAATAGTAAGTTTGGCCCTGGATCAGACAATGTTTTGTTCTGCTGTGCATAAGGTCACTATAGGTGGGTACCAACTCAATGGCACCTAACAACAACAACAACCAGCTGTCATCAATTCCATTTCAACTCATGGCATCCCCAGATGTTTTAGATTAGAACTGCGTTCTGTAAAGTATTTAGTGGCAGCGAACTTTTTAAATAGATTCATACATTTTTCCCAAGATACCTCTGAATCATTTGAACTGCAAATCTTTATTAGTTCAGCACTTTACTGTTTAGACCTCTAAGAGATTCCTTGTGAGTTACCTGTTACTGTTGTTGTTGTGAAGTGACATCGAGTAGGTTTTGACTCATTGCCACCCTGTATAGGGTTTCTGAAGAGAGGTTGGTGGGTTTGAACTGCTGATCTTGTTAGCAGTCCAGTACTTATCTTACAACACCATACCAGGACTCTTGTGAGCCAGCTACAGGATAGTAGCTTTTTTCCATTTTCTCCAGATTAATCACCGCAATCAGTAGTGCAGATACATAACTTAGTGCGCCTATACTACAAGAATTTAAGAAAAAAAAAGAGAGAGAGTGAGCTTGATGGCTTATTATGGATTGGCACTGTGGGTTAATGTGCCATACTGCAAAGCCATTTGAACTGCTAGGTCGGTGGTTCAAGTTCACCAGCTGCTACTTGGAAACCCTATGCAGGGTCGCTATGGGTCGGAATTGACTCGATGGCATTTAACAGCAATAACGTGGCCAGGAAGATGGGTGTCCTGATTGGTCTAACCTATGTAAAGTGCCTAAATGTGGAGCAAACCCAACACTAATTGCATATTAGTCTCTTTTGTAGCCCCATGGACCCAAAGCACTATCTAGTTGTAATTCAAGGAAAAGAGTAAATTGATGCAAATAAATAGATAAATAAGACAACTATTTTAAGTACTGGTTTTCTCTCAGCACAAGATAAGCCCATGCTTTTCAGCTTATCATAACCTCATCATCCAGAGGTCATTATCTGAGTTCTGCCTTCTCCAATGTCATTTTTGTTTTGCCATCTCTCATTGGATTTTATATACTGATAACATCTAAATATCTGCTTCTTACTACATCTATTTTATTTCTGCACTCTGTGATTGACTTAAAATAAAAATGGTGTTCCCTTAAGTCACATGTTCCACCTAGCTATAACCTTCACATGAGTAAAACACACATTTCATGTGAAGACTCATTTGTGCAAAATTGGATTTCATGCCACTTTACTGTGTTTTACTAAATTCTATACACAAATTCATAGTACATTTGTTACATTTGAAAAATTGGGGCATTTTTGTTTCCTTTGTAACCCAGCACCAGACACCAAAAATAAATAAATAAATAAATAAATAAATAAATAAATAAATAAATAAATAAATAAATAAATAAAAGGAAAGCAATCAAGCCAATTCTGACTCATGGACCCCATATGTTGCAAAGTGACCCTGTACCCTATAGGATTTTCAAAACTGTGACCTTTTGTAAGCAAATCCCCAAGTCTTTCTAACAAAGCACCTTTGAGTAGGTTTGTACCATCAGGTGTTTGGTTGAGTAATAGAGTGCTTTAATGGTTAGACCACCCAGAGACTGCAGCACCAGAAAAGGGTCCTATCTATTTTTCTCTTAGATAAGAAGCTTCTGGAATTTCAGGTGGTGATAAATGTTCTAAGATTCCAGATTGGACAGGAGCTGGATTGGTATAAATTTACAAGACCCAAAAATAAAGTCAAAGGGGAAAATCAGAGATAATTTGATTCGAATGTCAAGCAAACAGTTCAGAGATAATCCAGAAGTCAGTTAATCGAGAGTCTTTGTACAGAGATGGTGAAAGCCAGGCACAGACAGGAGAATAGAAGGGAAAAATGTTCCTGAGCAAAGCAAGTGGATTTCATCCGAGAGTAGAAGTGAAATCTGGACCATTTTCTCCTTGCAAGGAGTCTGAGCTTCAGAAGCATTGAAGGAGAGCAACTCAGGAGCAGAGGGCAGGAAGAACTTTCAAAGGTACAAATGATTATCAGACAATTATTAAAGCATCTTCACATGTAATATCTTACTTGAGGCTCACAACATCTCTCAATAGTAAAACAGAAAAATGTAACTTAATAAAGTCACAAACATAAACTAGAGAGGACAAATCATAAACTAAATTGATTGATTTTGAACCCATCTAAGAAAAAAATCCAATCTAGACCACCCTAAAAGTATGATACACAAAATCCCACATTATAAGAGAAGGACAATGAAATGAGTCCCCCATGTTATTGAGTATAATGGATTTTAAATCAGCTGGTATATGTTGTTTCTAAGTATATGAATAAAAGACAGGTTAAATTTACAAATGCATTTATATATATATATTAATATTACAAACACAAAAAAAGGCAGTTTTAGGT
>NW_006408633.1:2559179-2579889 GCF_000296735.1 Chrysochloris asiatica
ATTGTTGTTGTTGCTAAGTGCCGTCGAGTCGGTTCCGACCCATAGCGACCCTGTACAGGGTTTCCGAGGGTGTAAATCTTTATATATATATAATATGAAACATTTACAGTACCTAAAACTGCCTTTTTTGTGTGTTTGTAATAAACATCTGAAATTATTAAAGAGTCATGGGAGTAAAAAAGTAAATGTTGAATATTCAGAACAAGGAGCAGTTTTATCCAGGGAAATATTTTATAGGCAGATGGAAGTGAATATGCAAAATTGTTCCAGTTAAGCAAATGTTCCAGATAAATTTTCAAGATAAAACATGTCTGCAGTCCTATGCAATTTGCACTCTTTTTAATAGCCTGTTACTGAATTTTTTTTTTTTCATGACTTAAGTGATTTTATTATTGAGTCAGATTTAACTCAGTAGCAATGGATTTGGAGTCCTTTGAAGCAATACTGAATATTAAAAACTGAAAAGCAAAGAAAGTTTCTGGCCAGGCAATTGGTCGGAGTAGAGGTAGAATAATGATGTTTTTACAGGACTATGAAAGGTTGACAAATGTAAAGAGAAAGTTCTTAAACATGGTGGAGATGAAGCCCGTTAAACCCCCAAACCTTGTGATATCTGTTTTATCACTCAGTCTGAGATTCATTATAGCAAATGACTCAATACTTCTAAGTTACATTAGAGTTGGTACCCTAGTGTTACAGCCTTATTCCTGAAACCACTCTATTGAGTTTATAAATGCTATTTCTGAAAAAAAAAAGAAAAAGAAAAAAGGATGACTCAAAATTTTGGAAGGAAAGAATGTTACAAGAATGTAGCAGGGTTCGTAGTATATGTTCTAAGATAAAAAACCTGGTTGGATTCCCAGCTCTACCACCTGTAGGATACAAAACCTTAGATAACTTAATAAATCAATCTATGCTTCTTTTTCCTCATCTGTAAAATGGAGACAATAATCTCACCTACCTCATAAGATTGCTATGAAAAATGAATTATGAAAGGTAGTTTGAACCATGAAGTTTCCTCAGAAACCCTATACAAGGTCACTATGAGTCAGAACCTACTCTTGGCACTCATCAACAACAAAATCAAATATAGGCACATAGTGCATCTATGAATGAGGCTACAGACAAATGTCTGAAACAATCAAATGACATAACTTTCACACAAATGTGCCTCCTACCACAATATTCTATAGTCTCTAACTCAGAATTTATTGACCTGCATATAGCATTAGGATGCTACCTTAACCAGACTCCAATCAAGCTAGCAAATAAATTCAAGGATTCTAACTTGTAGTTTAAAAAAAAAAAAAAAAAAAATCAATGTGTTTCACACTTAATAGAAATAATTAGGAAGCCAAAGTCTCAAACTAATTAATTTAACATTAATCAGAAACAACTAACTAGTGCCAACTTGTAATGGAAATATGATATTTTGAATATTTATATTATTTTACTGAAATAGATATAAGGAGTGGGTGAGCAACTTTTTCAAGTTTAATTACTAAGCAATGACTCTTGAAACGTCATCAGAAAAGTTTAGCACTTACCAAACTCCTCTGGAACTATTAATACTCTTAAGGTAAAATGAATCATGAATCATTAACATCATCAAATCCAAAACACTCACAAAGTAAACTGAGAACCATGATGTAATATGACCTTCTCAATACACAATATGACTTGGTAATCATAGACCAACACCTAGAATGATTTCCTCAACTACAATGCCTCTGTTCCACAGTCCAGTGGACTGTGTTTACTAGTCAAAATTTGAGTAGAATTGTGTCCGTTAGTGATTAATATTAAGTTATCAATTCCTATTGGAAGTCCTGGTATGGTGCTGTTGGTTAAAGGGCCAGACTGCAAAGCCGTTTGAACTCCAAGGTCAGCAGTTACCAGCTGCTCCTTGGAAACCCTATGCAGGGTCGCTATGGGTTGGAACTGACTAGACAGCACTTCACAACAAGAACAACATTGGAAGTCAGTTGAGGCCATGGTGGGTCAGTGGTAGAATTCTTGCCTTTCATGGAGGAGACCTTTATTTTATTATCAGCCAATGCACCTCCTACACAGTTCTCACTTGTCTGTCAGTTGAAACTTGTGTTCTGCTATGTTGTTAAACAGGTTTCAGTAGAGCCTCCATACTAAGAAAAATTGGAAGCAAATGTCTGGCAATCTATTTGTGAAAATCAGTTAATGAAAACTTTATGAATCCCAGTAAGTCAATCCCCAACGGATCAGGGGTATGGTGCAGGACTGTGCAATTTTTCAGAGTTGTGCGTGGGGTCACCATGAGTTGAGGGCTTACTAACAATAGCTATTAAGAATAGCATTGAGAGTCAAGAGTCCTATATAATGTTCTGATTTTAAAAGATTTTTAAAAAATAATGCAAAAGTAGAGAAGAACTCACTCAAGTTGTAAATTAAGACTTAATCGAACATCTCGTCTAGCCTTACTCTGTAACTTCCAACGAGCAATGTTTCTGCCATGCTGGGTCTGAGTAAGAGAAGGTGAGAGAAGATACTGGAAAAAGAAGACAATAGAAAATGAAAATAATATCTTAAAAAAATAAATAAAATAAAAAGACAATACCCTTCATGATTTTCCTCTGGGACACGAAAGGTCATTGTCAAAAGGAAAGTGTCAATTGTCTCCTAATTCACGGCCCCAAAACAAGCAAACTTTCAGCAGAGTTTTAGAACAGTGTAAGAAATTGTGTTTCCATAGATGTTCACAGAAAATATCTCCATTCAACATAATTTAAAAAAATTACCTTGTCACTGCCGGTCTCAACAAGTGGGCCTTTTTCTCTATTCCTTGAATATGAACTGGCCCTCTTATCTATAAAATGTGCTAGAGTTAGGTGTAACTTCTGAGGCCAGAACTTTAAAATCTTTGTATAGCCTTACTGTTTATAATGCTTTTTTATTTTGTCTTTTCTTTCTGGAAATCCTACCACCATGCTGTGAGAAAGCACAAGCAGATATGGGAAGAGGACCACATGGAAAACTGAAGCTCTCGGTGGGCAGCCCTTGCTTCGTTCCCAGTTGACAGCCAACATCAATTTCCAGCATGCGAGAGAAGTAATTTTAAACATTCCAGTCATCCTATTACCCCATGCAAAGCAACATTAAACAGATACGCTTAGCAATATCTTGCTCAAATTTCTAACTCAAAGACTAGAAAGCAGGTTGAATGGCTGCCATCGTAATCTACCAAATTTAGCCATCTTCTACTTATTTTACAAGCTAGATTGAATGCTTATCCTTTGGGCTCTCCTAGTACACTAATTAATGTTCCCCATTGTTCTTAATTGTCTCTGAATCATGGGAACTTCATGTGTAACGGAATGAAACATTGTCCAGCCCTGTGCCATCTTCAAGAATGTTCTTTGTTGTAGTTATTGTGCCAATCCATTCTATTAACAATTTTCACTGGTCCTCTGTTTTACCAAACATAATGTCCTTTTCAGCGATCTTTCTTTCCTAGTGATGTGCCTAAAATAAGCAAGCTGATGTCTCAGCATTCTTGCTTGTAAAAAAATGGTTATATTTCTTTTAAGACATTTGTTCACTCTTTTAGCAGTTCACAGCATATGCAATGTTTTTAACCAACAGCACAGTAACATTTCAGCTGACTCTAATGCTATGTTGTTGTTGTTGTTGTTAAGTGCCGTCGAGTCAGTTCCGACCCATAGCGACCCTGTACTATGAGATGGCGCCAAAAACAAGGAAAGACTCAGAAAAAAAAAATATTTTAGACAGAGAAGACAGTACCTCTGAATATCCTAAAGTTAAAAAGATCAAAATTTGTTCTAACAGCAGGAAGGAGGAGAGCTTGAAGCAGTGCATTCTTATGTGAAAGAACCAGATGAGCTTAGATGGATAAGCAGGGAGTAGATCATACAGGACACTATAGACGGGGTAGGGGAAAAGTTTGCTATGGATGTGCAATGGAATCATATTACAACTAGCAGAGGCATGGCATAATTCTATTTAACTTTTAGAAACATCAGTCTTATGAAATTTGAACAGGTATGGGAAAGAGAATGAAACTGTAACTGCAAATATAGAAACATAGGTTTGGCAGAGAGTATTTCTACGCAGATATTTACATATTCTGCAAATATACCAATTAAATATAATAGAAATGGTAGTTGTTCTTGTTAGATGCATGACAGAAATAAACACTGGCAAATCCTGCACCATCTTCACAAATGTTGTTATGCTTGAACCCACTGCTGCTGCCTCTGTACCAATCCATATCACTAGGGGTCTTCTTCTTTTTTACTGACCACCAGCTTTACCAAATATGATGTCTTTCACCAGAGACTGGTCCTTTCTGAAGTATAAGAGATGATGTTTTGCAATCCTGCCTTCTAAAGAGCATTCTGACTGTACTTTTATCAACACAGATTTGTTTGCTCTTCTAGCAGTCCAGGGCTTTCTCAATATTCTTCTCCATAATTCAAATGCATCAACTTTTCTACAGACTTCTGTATTTATTGTCCAACTTTCACATATGAGACTATTGAAAATACCATGGCTTGAGTCAGGTGCATTTTATGATACCTTTGCTCTTCAACACTTCAAAGAGGTCTTGGGCAGCAGACTTGCTTAATGCAATAGCATCTTTTGATTTCCTGGCTGCTGCTTCTATGAGCATTAATCGTGAATCCAAACAAAATAAAGTCTTTAACAAATTCAATCTTTTCTCCATTTATCATGGTGTTATTTATTGGTATGGTTGTGAAGATTTTTGTTTTCTTTACATTGAGGTAAAATCCATAATGAAGACTGTAATCTTTCATTTTCATCAGTATTTTGAATCCTCATTTCCAGAAAATAAGGTTGTATAATCTGTATATAAAGGTTGTCAATGAGTTGTCTTACAATTCTAATAGAAAATACAAAGAATAAAGTTACGAAAATTTATTTGCCATAATTAACACTTTGAGGGGTTGTTACTGGACTTGGGTACTCAAGACCATAGTCTCAGAGGATATCAAGGTCAATTGGCACAAAATAGTTCACAAAAGAATTGTTCTACACCCTACTTTGATAGTAGCGAGTAGAGTGTAATAGCTTATGAGTGACCATCTAAGGTGCAGCTATTGGTCTCTCTCCCTCCAGAGCAAAGAAGAGTGAAGAAAATAAAAGGTGCCTAGAAACAATTAGTTGAAGAGACTAATAATCCATGTGAACCTTAGCCCCCATGTTCCTGCAACCAGAAGAACTAGAGATGTCCTGCTACCACTACTGACCAGTCTAAAATGTGTCACATTAGAAGGTCCTGAATAGAGTTGGGGAAAATATGGAACAAAATCTAAAATAGCAAGAAAATACCAAGTTTACTGGTTGGATAGAGACTGGTGGAAACCACAAGACTATGGCACTTATTCACCTTTAAGGCCTGGAATGAATGCACACCTGTGACTCCATTTTTAAACAAATAATAGTTCTATAAGGTGAAGAATTGCACTAGGGAGTTGTGCATTCCTTTGATCAATCAACTATGTGAGAGTGAAAGGGCAGCCATCTACCTAAGAACAAAGTTCAGAAGGCAGGGAAGGTTAAGAAAGAAAGAGAAATGAAAACAGGAAACACTATCCTTTGATCCGAATCCCATCTTATCATGTTCTATCCTAATTGTTTCTTATTTATCTGTACCTCTAACTGGGCAGTAAGTAAGACTCTTCTCTTATTCATAAATATATGTTCAATGCTTTGCTCAGTGCCAGATCCAAAATATATTCTCAATAAACAGTTATTACTTAAATAACTGAAGGTATGGGAATTCCTTCCCCCTACTACAAGGATGAAAAGAGGAAACTTTGATTCAGGTCTTTGATTTTGAGAATTCAATGTTAGAACTGGATGTGGAATACAGGGAGTCTATGGCAAAACCACTATTTTTTCCCTGCTAAGAGAATCAATGGGATTAATGATCTTAATTTGCTCATAAACTTAACTTTCAGTTTATGATGTTGAAAGTATTCTGAAAGTAGTAGATGAGCAGGGCATTTATGATGTCAGCGCTCGGAATACTTTTTTAATTTAATTTAAGTTTTTATTGTGAACTGGGTGATAGTTTATTTAGGAGAACATAGGCTTTATACCATTGTTTCATTGCATTGATTATAATTTCCTCTGTGCATCATCATTCAACAGTATTTGCTTCTATTATCTCTGTGTTTTAATTTTTTTTTTTTTTTTGGGCGGGGGGATATACACAAAAACATTCAGGAATATATAATAATTTTATACAACCAAAGGGTGTATTCTGGAAGCCTGCTTCCTGGCTGCCAGCACCCAGCCCCTCTCTTCCCATGAGTACAGAGTCCTCAATTGATACCACTCTCATGTCTGCCTTCATGTCTGGTGTTGCTGCTTCTCTGGATAGAGTCTTTCATTCATAATATTTTAATGATACACATTTATTTACTTACATATAACGTACTATAATACACAAATATTAATGTCAAGGTCTACGTTTAAAGTATTTATATATACAAACATTTAAAAAAATAGTTTAAGTATTTTTATTGTCATTAATTCAAATAATCCAGAAACATAGTATTTCAGTTCTTCTTGTTTATCTTATCTTTTGTAACAGCAATGGTGGTAGAAGTTTTTGTTTCTTTGTTTTTTTAAGCTTTTTTTATGAGTTGAGTGATAGTTTACATGAGAGAATGTCAGTTTTGCACTCAACCTATCATATTTCATTTCATTGCAATTATTACAATTCCCTCCATGTATCATTATTCAAAAGTATTTGCTTCTATTCCCTCTGTGGTTTTGTTTTGTTTCTTTGATGTACACTAAAACACTCAGGAATATATAATCATCTAAACAACCAAAAGTGAAAGTGAAGAGCACTTAAATATTTACTGATGAAGATAAAAGACTACAGCCTTTGGTATGGATTGCATCTCAATGCAAAGAAAACAAAAATCCTCACCACTGGACCAATAAACAAATTTCTTATCAACAAAGAAAAGAATGAAGTTGTCAAGGACTTCATTCTTCTTGGATTAACTAGCAACACTCATGGAAGCAACAGTCAAGAAATTAAATGATATATTGCATTAGACAAATCTGCTGCACAAGACCTTTTTAAAGTGTTGAAGAGCGAAGATGTCAGCTTGAAGACTAAGGTGCACCTGACCCAAGCCAGGGTATTTTCAATAACCTCATATGCATGTGAAAGCTGGACACTGAATAAGGAAGACCTTAGAAGAATGGATGCTTTTGAGTTATGGTGTTGGAGGAGAATATTGAAAGTGCCATGGGCTGCCAAAAGAATCAACAGATCTGTGTTGGAAGAAATGAAGCCAGAGTTGTCCTGGAAGGCTAGGATGGCCAAACTTTGTCTCATATTCATACATATTGCCAGGAGAGACCAGTCGCTGGAGAAGGATATCATGTTTGGTAAGGTGGAGCATCAGAGAAAAAGAGGAAGACCCTCAGCGAGATGGATTGGAAAAGTGGCAGCATCAGTGGCTTCAAGCTTGGCAACAATTGTGAGGTTGGTCCAGGACCAGGCAGTGTTTTGTTCTGTTGTGCATAGGGTCACTATGAGTCGGTACGGTACCTACTCAATGGCCCCTAACAACAACAACAAACAATCAAAGCACATACTCTGCAAGACTGCTTCCTGGCCACCAGCACACAGCATTTTTTTTTTTTTTTTTTTTCATGAGTCTAGAGCCCTCATCTGCTTTCTCTCTCCATGCCCTCATCTCTGGTGCCATTGCTTCTCTGTATATGGCACCATATTCCACTTGTGCTTTTCTCCCTTGTTGGTTCTAAGGTCCTCTGTTCCTGGAATGTTAGATATATTATTCCCCCCTTTATGTTACACAACTTTTACCTTTACAGTTGTGGCAATCGCAATTAGTCATGATAACAATTGCTAAGTATTGAATCATAAGAATCATCTCCCCATCACCTTTCACCAGAGCCATCTAGACAAGATGGAAAACTGTTCAATGGGGAGTCTACCTTCACCCATACATTCTAAAACTAAACTTTAAAACTTGTAAGCCAGCCACTTCGGGCCTTTATAGTTCACCCCATTTTAGGTAGCCAATGCCTAAGTTACCCATCCTTATGAACCCTGTGTACAGAGGGGATAGATTTAATCCTTGATGTGAAGATTCCTTCCCTCTCAGTTGGTATTTTGAGCTACTACATCCTTAAGTATAGGTCAAGTTCATCAAACTGTAGCAATTTACACTTGTTTCCTTAATCAAAATTTTTTTTATCTTCCTCTATTCAAATTCTGATCATCAAGCCATTGAACAGAGGTCAAATGGGTACAATCTGCAAGACTGGACATTCTTGTGTGTCTCTTCTCACTTCATATCAACCGGGCACTTCACTCTCAACTCCAGTCCTCCGTGGTTAGGTCCCTGTCAATGGGCTTAGGAGTCCCTAGGTCTCGCCATACCTCAGACCAACCAACCCTTCCTCGTCGCTCTCTCATTTCCAGATTGACTGGAGTCTATGAATGTGGTCAAACACAGTCCATATCTTCATAGGTGCCTTTCCCTCACTTCAACTCAGCAGTTGACCAATGTGATCACCAGCAAGCTTACATGCCTGCTCGTGTGTTCCGTTTGAGTTGCAGTCTTGGAGGAGGGCTTTGAGCTGAAGGGACTTGATTGCTTGCCTTGATGGCTCCCTGGCAAACAACTTGCTTGTTCTTGTAGTAGCCAATCAGACTGCCATTTTTTTTTTCCTGGTGGTCTTTCTTTCAAGAAGTATCTTCTGTTCCTCTAGCCACTTGAGGCTGGTCTACATGTCCGTTCATGTGGGAATGTCCCATCACAAAAGGTTCTGGATAGGGTAAGGATTCCAACTAAAGTCCTATACACTACAAAGGCTCCACAAGAAGCCTATTTCACTAGGCAAGTTCTAGAACCCATTTTATGTGTTCCAATCAGTTATAGGCTAAAGATGGGTTTACAAGCTTTCTGTAATCACATTTCCTGATATTCCTTTGTATCACACTCAAGTGTCTATTTTACAATAATAGGCAAGGGAAACCAATATTCATAAGAAAGTCAAGCAACTTAACATTATTTCCCCTCTTTTATCCATTCAGACTATGTCTCAATCCCTGTATCACTGAGCCCTGTTTTTCCAAGGTTGAGTATGCATCACTATTTACCTCTGTCCAATTTAACCTATGCAAAGCCGCCTAAGTGTTCTCCTGTCGTCCTTGTTCTTCCATCCCATCCCCATCTTCTTGTGTATTGCCTTCCCCAGCACCCACAACTATGATGTGTTTGTCCCCTAACCTGTACTTTACCATCCCCTCCTTCTCACTCCTGGTAACCAACAAAGAATTTTTATTACTTTTTTTAATCTCTTAGTATGGGTACCTTTCCTAAGCTTTTACAATAGTGGTCTTATACAATATTTGGTCTTTTGTGACTGACTAATTTCACTCAGCTTAATGTCCTCAAGGTTCATCCATGTTATGTAGTGCTTTGCAGCTTCCTTGTTATTCTTTAAGGTACCATAAAATTCCATTGTGTGTATGTACCAAAGATTGTTTATCCATTCTTCCATTAATGGGCACTTAGGCTGTCTCCATCTTTTTGCTGTTGTGAATAGTGCTGCGATATACATTGGTGCGCATATATCTACACGTGTTCTGGCTCATATTTCTTGTGGTCATGGAGGAATTTCTGAATCATAAGGTATTCCTATTTCCACCTTTCTGAGGTAAGCTCCATAGCATTTTCCAGAGTGGTTGAACCATTTTGCATTTCCACCAGCAATGTAGGAAGGTCCCAGTCTCTCTACATCTTTGCCAGCATTTCTTGTCCTCTGCATTTTTAAACTTTGCTATTATTGCTAGTAGGAGATGATCTCTCTCCTCTCTCTCTTTTTTTTTCCATCTCTTTAATGGCTAGTGATTGTGAATGTTTCTTCGTATGTTTGTTGGCTGACAAATGTCTTCCTTGTTGAATAAAGCATAGTTTTCAAATTGCAAGTTATAATAAGAAAGGTGGACTTTTGGTGTGGTGCTATGAGATAAACACTGAACTACTAATTGAAAGGTTAATGGTTCAAAGAGGGTCTTTATGAGGGTCTTTATGAACTGACTTGTGGCACTTAACAATAACAACAACAGTAAGAGATATATTTGGAAGCTGTGGTATAGTGAATTATCTAAGTTCTATTCTAGCCATCAAATGCCAGAGCCTTGTTCTTTGCCAATGCCTTAATTGTACCATGGACTTTTCTTTCAGTATCATTGGCCCTTGATCATATGCTACCTCTCAAAATAGTTGAACACTGACCATTTGTTTTTGGTACAATGACTTCCATCTTCTTTTAATGCTTTCTGGATCATTCAATATTTTGCCCACAGAATCCCTCAATATTACAATATAAAGCTTGAATTCTTTTCTTCAGTTCCCACAACTTGAGAAATACTGTATGTGTTTTTGCCTTTTGATTTTCTAACTTGAGATCTTTGCAAATATTATTATAATGTTTGACTTTGTCTTCTCAAGCTGTCTTTTGAAACTTTCGATTCAGCCCTTTTACCTCTTCATTTCTTCCATTTGCTTTAGCATTGCCATGCTGGAAATCAAGTTTGAGGGTCTCCTTTGACATGCATTTTGGTCTTTTTCTTCCTTCTTGTCTACTTAATGATCTTTTGCTTTATTCCTGTTGATGGTGTTGATGCCATGCCATCATACCACTCTTCTGGTCTTCAGTCATTAATATCTAATTCGTTAATTTTGTTGTTGTTGTTGTTGTTGAGATGAACTCTAAATTTAGGTGTGATATTTTTAAGGCCATATTTTGCCTCTCATGGGCTATTTTTCATTTTCTTCAGCTTCATCTTGAATAAATACTTATTGATGAATACTTACAGATTTAAATACTTATTGATGAAGTTCAGAGACCAAGCCTTCATTATGGGTTGCACCTCAGTGTAAAGAAAACAAAAATCCTCACCACTGGATCAGTAAATAACATCAAGATAAATTGGGGAAAGATTGAAGTTGTCAAAGACTTCATTTTGCTCAAATCAACCATCAATATTCATAGAAGCAGAAGTCAAGACATAAAATGATATATTGCATTAGGCAGGTCTGCTACACAAGAACTCTTTAAAGTGTTGAAGTGCAAAGATGTACGTTTGAGGACTCAGGTTTACCTTATCCACCCTATGGTATTTTCAAAAACCTCATATGCATGTGAAAGTTAGACAAAGAATAAAAAAGACCAAAGAAGAATTTGTGCATTTAAGTTATGGTGTTGGAGAAAAATAGTAAAAGTACCTTGGACCACCAAAAGGACAAGCAAATCTGTTTTGGAAGAAATACAGCCAGGATGGTCTTCAGAAGTCATGATAGCCAGACTTTGTCTAACCTACTTTAAACATTTTACCATGAGGGACCAGTCCCTGGAGAAATATATCATGCTTGGTAAAGTGGAGGGTCAATAACGAAGAGGAAGACCCCTAATGAAATGAATTGTCACAACACAGTAACAGCAGCAATAGGTTCATACATAGCAACTCTTGTGAGTTCAGTGCAGGACCAGGCGGTGTTTCATTCTGTTGTGTAAAAGGTCACTATGAGTAGGTACCAACTTAATGGCACCCAACAACAGAATTCTAGCCATAATCTGTAACTCTCACCAAACATTTCTGTCCTCAAGCTGTGGGAACTGAAGAAAAAATTCAAGCTTTGTATTGTAATATTGAGGGATTCTGTGGGCAAAATAGTGAATGATCCAGAAAACATTAAAAGAGAAGGTGGGAGAAAATAATGGCAGGTTGACATGATTCAGCTGAATTTTAAGAGAGTTCATTGCAATTGTAGAGACTTAAAAACTCTTACATAGGTTTTAAATGAACCATCTCAGAAGCAGGGGGAAGGATATCACTGCCATCAAAGAAGAGCCAGGAGTGGAACGTGGACACTGAGATCCATGTGCATTGAACCTCTTCAACCCAAGACAGGAAACTGTGACATCAGAGGAGTGGCAGAGGAGCAGCAGTGGCAAGATAAAGGACCAGAGCATGAAATGGAGCAGTAGATTCCTCACCCATACGAGAAGTAAAGCTGAGTGACTTTGGACAGGAAGCTTGCTTATAGAGTGGGGTGATTTCAGGTACTTAAATGAGGGAGCTAGGTTTGCTGACAAAAGGAGCCGAGTGCCTTCCAGCTGAGGCTTATGGTGAAGTGATGTGTCCTATAGGTCTTTATGAGCTGCTGACTGGAACAACTGTGTCCTGAGCATTTCTTACCCCAAATTGTAACTTTCCTAATAAATGCCATGACTCTAAGTATGATGCCTGAGTTCTGTATGGCCATTTCAATGGATTATTGAACCTACTTGAGTAGTGAGTGTCCTGGAAGATTTAGTTGGTGTTTCTTATTTTTGCAGAAGCATAAAATATTAATTACAGCCCTTATCTGCATATTGAATGAAGCTCAACAAGAAAGATAATTTCTCTTTAATGCCCTGAAAAAGGAATCAATTAATTTGATGAGGTTTTGTTTCCTTTCTTAAGAACACTGTTTAAGAGATTAAAAAAAACAACAAAACCAAAACCAAAAAACCCCTACAAATATCAATGTAGGGAAATTGATATGCATATGTACATTGTTAAAACCATTTTGAGGCTCTTTTTCATTGTTGTGTGGGTCATGAGGGAATGAAAGGTTCATATTAAAGAGTAATGTTTTGTCTGAAACATCTAAGATTCAGATAAAGGGCAGGACCAGTTCATGATTCTAGAACACCAGCTGACATGAAGACAAAGAGCTTTTCATTCCACAAAGCTCTGTGGAGGGTAGATTAATACAAAGAATGTTCCGTAGGTTAAGAATATGGTTATTGAAATAAGTAAATGCCTTTCAACATCCAATTTGAGTTGATAATAACTTGTATGATTTATGATAACTCTTTTTCAAATAATTCTAACAATAATTGGAAATATACATCTGTAAGATATTTATATATGCTCAAACCTAAAAATGAGTTTCACTAATGTACTGCTAGGAGTCCTGGTATGGCACTGTGGATTAATGTGCTGTACTGTAATGTCAGTTTGAACCACAAGGTCAGCAGTTCAAGCTCATCAGTTGCTTCTCGGAAAACCTATATTGGGTTGCTGTGAGTCAGACCTAACTTGATGGCACTTAACAACAATAACAACAATGTGCTGCTAAATTGTGAATTAAACATAGTTGACTTCAAACAACGATCATATTATATGTATCAACACTGCTTTTGACTAAAGCTCTGCTGTTTTTGCTGTTGTTCTTAAGTGCTATTGAGTGAGTTCTGAGTCATAGAGACCCTGTACAGGGTTTCCAAGGAGTGGCTGGTGGGTTTGAACTGCTGACATTGTAGCTACCAGTCCAGTGCTTATCCTACAGCACCACACCAGGATTCCAAAGCTCTACTAGTTTCTTCCCAATGTTAGTATAATTTCAAATGTTAAAAGAACATCACACAAATATTCTTTATCCTGTGTGTCAACTCAATAAACAAATTATCTTTTCCTTCCCTTAGTTTACTTTTCTCACTGAATTTCCAAATAGATCACAAAGGTTGATACACTTTTAATCCAAAATAAATGTGTTCTCTTGATCTCTCCTCCTTCCCCCTTCTCACCATCCCTGTCTTTCTCTTTCTTTCTCTGTCTATGTCTCTGTCTCCCTCCTTCCCTCACACACATGCACACACACACACACACACACACACACACACACACACACTGGCATAAGCAAAGAGAAATACCATAAGTAACGGATGCTCTGCTAGAAATGAAATCAGACTTAGAGCTCATAGAGAACAGTAAAAAGAAGATAAAATGCTCCCGACAACAGACAAAGAAGAATCTGGCTAATTGCCAACCCAGCAAAGATTTCTGCTTTTTAAATCGGATTTAGGTAATTTTTTAACCGGATTTAGAAAATGAATATGTAGACACTCAGAGCAACATGAAGTTTTTCACACTGTTTCTGGCATTCTCCAAATCATCACATTTCTCTTTTCTTCACACCCGAACCAATCGAGCTTGTACATAAACATGTAACAAGTGCTATGAAACAGCAGATCTCTTTTCTTTAAAATAGCTAGATGTATATTTTATACGCTATGTTAAAATGTGAAATGACTATTTGTTACATGTGAATGTTCAGATTTTAATGAATTATTTTGGTGAAAATGCTAACTCTCTAAGTGGTAATAAGCACTTCCTAAACACAAATGCTGGTATTACACGTAAGTATCATTTTCCATAAATATCACCTGTATGTAAAATATTGCTAGGAGAGTTCCCTACACAATAAAACTAATACATTCATGTGCCTACGTCTCTTTCTTCTTTGTAAGTCTGACCAATTATTTCATACCTACCTTACAGTCATAACTGGGACTCAAAAGGATAGAGAACTGGAACATAGAGGAACCTCAGGCAAACAGCCACAATAATAGAAAAACCCAGGACAGGCACATGGAAATGAGCGGACTGGTTGTAGGGTTAGCATCCTGGGGCCATCATAAGTTTTCTCAGAACAGCAGAGAGTCTTCTGCAGATCAAACCAAGCAATCTCATGTTGAGTTACTTTGATAACTGTCTTTGCTTTCAAATGTCCTGTAAAGCTTCTAACTTACATAACAGTTTGTTCTAGTTATTTGCCTGTCTCAATTCACTAGATGAGAAGTTCCTCTGGAACAAAATTAATGCTGCAGGCACAGCAAAATCACATGATAAGTTGATGAATGCATAAATGAATGATTACAGAAATAAATGAATAAATGAAAATAGTCAACTGATGGAAACAAATTAAATGTCCACCAACAGATGAATGGATAAACAATGTGGTGCATAACAACAATAAAGCTTTACTTTGTCATAAAGAGAAATGAAGTCTACATGCATGCTATAGCATGGATGAACCTTGAAAACATTATACTGAATGAAATAAGCCTGTCATAAGAAGGCAAATATTGAATGATCTCACTTACATGAAATATCTAAAATAATCAAATGGACAGAAGTCAAAGTTCATTAGTGGTTACCAGCTAGAAGGGAGGAAGAATAAGGGAGTTATTGTGTAAGAGACATTGAGCTTCTGGTAAAGGTGATGAGAAAACTTAGAAACAGATGATGGTAATACTAAACATGATGAGCATAATGTTACTGATTTGTATATGTAAAAGATGTTGAAATGTAAAATGCTTTCTCCTGTATATATTTACTATGAAATGCAAAGAAAAGAAAAGAATTAGGGTATCTGAGGAAATTCCAAACATTAGGCAATAGGCAATGCAGGCAAATGAATGGTCTAACAGCAGATATCAGTACAGTACAGTCATTGGATAGCACATATTATTCAATCTCTGGAGACATTATTTAATCCTATTGCAACTTGGCTTAAAAAAGATAAGACATTCAACCTTGGTTATAGGGTTTATTACAGATCTAACAGCCAGACTCAGTCAGTGCAGAACTAATGCACTTTAGTCTCTCCATCCAAGAAAAAAACTTATTCCAGAGTCCCTGTGGATGAGGAAGTCTGCATTTGGAAAGAGTTTTAGGAGCAGAACATAATTATACTCCATGAGGACAAGTTATGTGTCTACATTGTATCTCTAGCCATGGTCCTTATTTATTGATTGAATCAGTTGATAGCATAATACTTTCAAAATATACCCATGTTAGTTCAGACGTATAATGCTAACAAATTCGTAAAGCCTATACAGTAAAACAAATTTTAATAATCAACCAATCCAGAAATATCAAACGTGAATTGGTGGCATGCAATAAAGCCAGCACCTCTACCATCAACCTTCTCAGAGTCACGCAGAGCCTGTCATTCAGCTTACTCAGCTCCATTCAGGGTTTGGTCTGTAGCCAGCAAGAAAGCACGTGGGTCAAACTGCTTAATCAAGAAGTGTTCTGGTGCACTCACCATGCCTGCTATTTTAATGTGAGCTGAGCATTCATCATTTTAATTACATATTCACAGCACCTTAGCCATCTTTGTGGCAATCAAATTATTCAAAAGGTTGACTATTTGCTATTCTGATCCAAGGGAAAGAGCTGGAGGGAGGAAAAGGGTGAAAAGGTGGGTGGAGCTGATAAAAAAAGAATAAAGGGAGCTGACATTAACTAGACACATGTTATGTGCCAGTCATGATGATAGGCTCTTAACATTTCCCCTGTCCTATGGTTCTCAGGTCAAACTTTTGGGGCAGATATAATTATCCCCATTTAACAAATGGGGTAATAATTTCAGAGATTCACTAAATCAACTTAGTTATTTTAAACAATGATTTCTTTAGTTTATGATTCTAAAACAGTAATGTAGTCTGAGCTCAGCTATTTTTGTGATCTCTATTGGCCTTCCACAAGCAACAATTGTCAGCTGTAAGATAGGAAG
Source organism: Chrysochloris asiatica (assembly GCF_000296735.1). NCBI lineage: Eukaryota > Metazoa > Chordata > Mammalia > Afrosoricida > Chrysochloridae > Chrysochloris > Chrysochloris asiatica. The sequence goes on from NW_006408633.1 coordinate 2,575,616, forward strand.
CTCTGCTTCTAGGATTGATCACTTGTCAGCTGGGGACAACTCTCCTTTATGTCGCTTCTTGTTTACATTTGGTGAAAAAAAGAATCTTGGGTCCAACCCATTATGATGACCAAAGCAATTGCAAAGATAATCTAGTTTTAAATGGTGAAGAAATAGATACCACCTTTTAGTGGAAAGAAGTTCAAAGGCACATTGCTAAGGACATGACTAGACAGAGGGATGAAAAATTGGGGACATAATGTGATCAAATTATCACAGATATTAACTGATGTTTTGTTTGTTTGTTTGTTTTTTATAAAGAATCTAACATTATCCCACTGAAAATCAGAGAAACGTATTTTTATATCAAGTCTTGGATCTTACACTTATCTTGGGCATCCTTTCTTCCTTACATTAAAACAAGGTATAAATAATATATGACAAAAACATGCTGGTTAATGTAATTTTCTTTCCCCAGCACTGGTTCACCTTGTTTGTATGAGACAGTGGCTAGGTCTGTAATTGCTTCACCTTTAGCTCAGTCCTTCTTCAGCTTCTTGGGCTTCTGGGATAGAGATGTGATTAATTATTAGGAAGGGCATTGGCTTCTGTAGGACTCCCAGATCACTGGGCTGAGAGACAGTAGGGAGTTACACAGGTTTCAGTTTCTCCTCAGTCCTCCTGGTTCCAGGTTATGTTAACCAGTTTATGGATTCCAGCTTGTTCTTGGTCTTTATACTCCCTTTCCAACTGCCTGTCTTGGCTTCAAGTTCTAGTGGTAGATGTGAATATGACATTTTTCTAAAACTGTAAAACTGACCTCCACAGTGTTGAAGATCAAATCCCCATATCAAATCCATACATTAACCATCAACATTCATGGATGCAGCAGCTAAGAAACCAAACAACATATTGCATTAATCAGATCTGCTGCACAAGATCTACTTTAAGTGTTGAAAAGCAAAGAAATCAGTTTGAAGACTAAGGTGTGCCTCATCTAAGCCACAACATTTTCAAAAGCCTCGTATGCACGTAAAAGTCAAACAATTAATAAAGAAAACAGCAGAAGAATTGATGCCTTTGAGTCATGATGTTGGAAGATAATATTAAAAGTAGCATGTACCACCAAAAGAACAAACAAATCTGTGTTGGAGGAAGCATAGTCAGAATGCTCATTAGAAGTCAGGATGGTGTGATTTTGTCCCTAATACTTTAGACATATAATCAGGAGGAACCAGTCTCTGATTACTAAGCATGACCAGAACATCATGCTTAGTAAATTGGAGGGTGAGCAAAAAAGAAGAAGACTCCCAACAAGATGGATTGGCACAGTGGCTGCAGCAATGGGCTTAACTGTAACAATGATTGTGAGGTTGGCCCAGGACTGGGCCATGTTTCATTCTATGTGCATTAACAATAATATATATATTGCTGATACAACACTAAATGATGCAACACAACACTGTAAATCTGACCCAACAGAGAAAATAAATATAAGAACTTTCAAAAAGAAAAAACAAAAACATGGTAAGTCCCAATGAAACTGTGTTAACTTTGTATCTTTCCACATCTTTGGGAACGTAATTCTTACCTAGACGTCATTCTGAAATCAACTTTCCGCATACACAAGGGTTTTAGTAAGCTAAACTGCTTTGTTGTATTAATGTAAGGCAATATTTTACATTATCTGAAAATCATCATATACAGAATAATACAACAACAAACACAAACCTTGGACTCAAACTGAGAATCATGAGTTTAATTTCAGAAGATTGGTAAAAGCCCTGTGTGACTAGTGCTAAAAGAGATCATTCTGCTTATAACTGTGACTTGATTAAACAATTTTACCTCTACTTGTAAAGAAGAACTAAGATTAGAAGAATCTTGCCATCTAACTTATTTCTATGGCTATGACTAAAATAAGAAGAAACTACAAAAACACAGTAAATACAGAATGTTGAATGTGCAAACTATGAAGTCAGAAATCTTGGACCTTGTCAAAATGAAATGGAACTAATAAAGATCAATAAACTAATTATTAGTAAGCTGAAAGAGATTGGTGTGGGCCATTTTTATTAACTATGGTGGGAATGACAAATTGAAGAGGAGGAACAGCATCACATTCTGCACCAAAAAAATAAAACATCTTAAGATCGATCCTGAAGTACAATGTTGTCAATAACAGGATAATATCCACAGGTTTAAATGAAGACCAGTCAATGCAGCTATTATTCAAACATATGCACCAACCACTAATGCCAAAAATGGAGAAACTGGATATTTTTACAAGTATCTGCATTTTTACAAAAATGCAATAAATATATACTGACAATTGGAATGGAAAATAAGAAAATCAGTAGTTGGAAAAGATGGACTTTGTAATAGAAACAACATCAGAGATTGCATGATAAAATTTTGTGCAAGCAATGACATAGTCACAGCAAATACATTGTTTCAACAACATAAACAACAACTATACAAATGAAGCCCACTAGATGAAATACAAAGAAATCAAATAATCTACATCTATAGAAGATGATGGAGAAACTCAATATCATCAGTAGATCAAGAACAGGTGATGACTGTCAAACAGACTATCAACTGCTCATATGTAACTTCAAGTTGATGATGAAAAAAATTTAAAACAAGTGTATGGCAGCCAAAGTTCAACCTCGTGTATAACCAAACTAAATATGGAGACCATTTCAAAAATAGATTTGACACATTGAAAACTAATGAGCAGACTAGTTGTAGAATGATAGCAAAGTCATCATACATGAAGAAAGAAAAGTTTATTAAAAAGATAAGAAAGAAAAGATAAAAATGAATGTCAGAAGAAACACTGAAACTTTCTCTTAAACATAGAGTAGTTAAAGTGAAAGGAAGACATGATGGAGTAAAATTGTCTAACAAAAGATTTCATAGGACTGCTTGAGAAGACAAACTAAAGTGTTATAATGGAATGTGGAAATAATCTTGACTTAAAAAAAAATGGAAGAACATGTTTGGCATTTTTTAAGCTGAAAGAAATAAAGCAAAAAAAAAAAAATTCAAGTGTTGAGTTGAAATATTGAAGAATTCTCTGGGCAAAATATTGAACAATGCAAAAACATCAAAAAGAAGACAGAAGGAATACACAGAGTTACTGTATCAAACAGAAGTGGTCCACATTTAACCATTTCTAGAGATGGCATAAGGAGCTCTGGTAGCGTAGTGGTTACAAGTTGGGTTGCTAACCTCAAGATCAGCAGTTCAAAACTACCAGATGAGGCTTTCTGTCCAGTAAAGATTCAAAGCCTCAGGAACCCTATACAGGGTCACCATGAGTCAGAATCAACTCCCCAGCACATAATCAATCAATCATCAAATCAGAGATAAGAAACAAGGGAATTGAAGGAAGATGATCAAACTGCATTGCAGACTTGTCAAACAGCAAATTCCAGGAATTGACAGGACACTAATTGAGATATTTCAAAATGATGCAATAGATGGAAGTGTTCACTCACCTATGCCAATGGACTGGAAGAGATCCATATTTTCATCCTTTCCAAAGACAGGTGTTCCAACAGAATGCAAAAATTATTGATTATTTTCATTAATTCACACATGAGTAAATTTTTGCTGAAGATTATTTTAAAATGTTGCACAGTACCTTTATAAGGAACTGCTAAAAATTCAAGCTGGATTCAGAAAAGCCATGGAACAAGGGGTATCATTTCTGATGCAGATGAAACTTGGCTAAAAGCAGTGAACACCAGAAAGTGGTTTACTGTGTTTTTATTGACTACACTAAGGCATTCAACTGCTTAGACTGCTTAGATGATAACAAAGTATGAATAACATTGTAAAGTATGAAATTTCCAGAGCATTAAATGGTGCTCATGAAGAACTTGTACATAGATCAAAAGGCAGTCACTCGAAAATAGCAAAGGGATACTATGTGGTTTAAAACCAAGGATATTATGTATTGCTGTGTTAGATGCTATAGAGTGTGATCCAAATCATAGAGACCTTATGCACAATAGAATGAAACACTACAAGGCCTACACCATCTTCACAATCATTGTTACACTTGAGACTATTCCTGCAGTCACTGTGGCAATACATCTCATTGGGGATCATCCTCTTTTTCACTGATCATCCACTTTATCTACCATAATGTCCTTCTCCAGGGACTGGTCACTCCTGATAATATGCCCAAAGTATGAGAAATAAAGTCTTGCCATTCTGACTTCAAAGGAACATTCTAGTTATACTTCTTCTAACACAGATTTATTTGTTCTTCTATCAATCCG
>NW_006408633.1:2580732-2582807 GCF_000296735.1 Chrysochloris asiatica
CAGGTTCTTCATGAGCATGATTAAGTGCTCCAGAATGCTCATTCTCCACAATGCTGTCCATAGCTTGTCATCATTCCCACTGTCAAAAACCTTTGCATAGTCAGTAAAACACAGGTATATTTCTTTCTTGTACTCTCTGGTTTTGGCCAAGATCCATATGAAATTTTCAGTGATAAACCTTGTTCCATGTCCTTGAATCTAGCTTGTATCTCTGGCTGTCCCTTGTCAATGTACTGCTGCAGTCATTTCTAAATTATCTTTGACAAAATTTTACTTGCATGTAATATTAATAATATTGTATGATGATATCCGTATTCTGTTGGGTCCCCTCTCTTAGGAACAGGCACAGAGATGGATCTCTTTGGATCAGTTGGTCAAATGTCTTGGCATAAATGAATGAGTGCCTCCAGTGTTGCATCAGTTTGTTGGAAAGATTTCAAAATATTTCCCATCAATTCCCAGAGCTTTGTTCTTTGCCAATGCCTTCAGTGCACCTTGGACTTTTCCTTCAGTAAAACTGATTCTTAATTATATGTTATATCTTTAAATGGTTGCATATCCAGCATTCATTTTCGTAACAGTGCCTCTGTGTATTTCTTTCATCTTCTTTTGATGCTTTCTGCATTTTTCAATATTTTCCCCATAGAATCCTTCAATAGTACAAGATGATGAGTGATTTTTTTCTTCAATTCTTTCAGCTTGAGCAATACTGAGCATGTTTTTCCCTTTTGATTTTCTAAGTCCAGGTCTTTGCACATATCATGATCATAATGTGACTTTGTCTACCTGAGATATCCTTTGAAATTTTCCTTTCAGCTCTCTGACTTCCACATCTCTTCCATTTGCTTTAGCATCTCTACACTGAAGAGCAACTTTTAGAATCTCTTCTGACATCCATATTTCTCTTTTCCTTCTTGTTTCTCTACTTAATGACTTGTGTTTCTTAATTATCTGTATTTCTTCCTATATGATGTTCTTGATGTCATCTCACAACTCTTCTGGTGTTTGGCCATTAGTATCTAATGTATTAAATCTGTTCTTGAGATGATCTCCAAATCCAGCTGGGATGCTTTCCACATCATATTTTGGCTCTCATTGACTTGCTTAAATTTTCTTCATCTTCAGCCTAATCTTTCATATGAGTAACTGATGGTGTGTTCCACAGTCTGCCCCTGGCCTTATTTTTCCTGATTATATTTAGCTTTTCCACCATCTCTTACACAATTGTAGTCAGTTTGATTTCTGTATAGGCCATCTGGTGAGGTCCGTATGTAGAGTTGTCTTTTATGTTGTTTTAAAAAGTTAGTTTCAATGAACAAGTGATTGATCTTGCAAAATTCTATCATGTGATCTCTAGTATAATTTTCATCACCAAGGTCATATTTTCCAATGGTTGATCCTTTCTCTTTGTTTCCAATCTTTGCATTCCACTCATCTTAAACTATCAATGCATCTTAATTGCACATTTGATCAATTTCCAGACTGAAGAAGTTGGTAGAATTCAATTTCATCATCACTAGCATTAGTTTTTGGTATGTAAATCTGAATAATAGTGATATTAATGGGTCTTTCTTTGAGATGTATGCATATTATCCTTTTACAGACAGTATTATACTTCAAGACAGATTCTGACATGTTCTTTTTTATGATTAAGACACCATTCCTCTTCAATTTTTCATTGTTGACATTGTAAATCATATGAATGTCAGATTCAGTATGACCTGTAGCAGTCCATTTCAGCTCACTAATGCCTAGGATTCTAATCTTTATGTATTCCATTTCTTTGCTGACACTTTTCATTTTTCCTAGGTTCATACTTCCTGCATTCCATGTTGCAATTATTAATAGAGGTTTATAGCCATTTCTCCTCATTTTCAGTTGTACCCCATCAGTAAAATGATGGTCCAGAAAGCTTCATTCCATTTGCATCATCACAGTCAGTTCTATTTTGTAGAGGCAGCTCTTCCCCATTCATATTCTGAGTTACTTCCAACCTGAGGGGCCTATCTTTCAGGATTATATCTTCTGTTGTTGCAGACCGTGTAAGACTGGTCAGAGGTTCGAGGTCCTATAGG
>NW_006408633.1:2583488-2590638 GCF_000296735.1 Chrysochloris asiatica
CAGGGCAGTGAGTTGCTGCCTGCAGAGGCCACGATGCCTGTAGCCCCAAGTCTGCCCACCAGTGATGCATCCACCCTGGTTTCTGGTTACCTCCTTGTCCCCCTTCTTCTGTCTATCTGTGTATTCTTTTGCTATATCTACCGCCGTCAGGTATCTCCTCCTCATGAACCGAACCCCTATGTCGAGGCAGGTCCCCAACATTTTGTCATTCTGGTGTTATTCATCATGCTCAATATTCAATATTCTGGTGCTGTCTAACAATTGTCCGCTGCTATTCATAAGGCTTTTAGTGGCTAAACATTCTGAAGTAATCCTCCTCTCCTTCTTCCAAGTCTTAGTCTGGAAACTCAGCTCAAACCTGTGCATAATGGGTGTATCTTGCTGGTATTTAGAATCCAGTTGGCATAGCTTCAAACATCACAGAAACATACAAGCCACCACTGTAAAACAAATTGATAGATGAGTGATAGAGATATGCATTAGAGTTGTATTATTTCACCTTACTAATTTAATCTAAATAAACATTATGCTTAATTTATGATGAAGAATTGATTCAAGAAGTTTGACTATATGAGTATAAAGAAGATGTAGCATAAGTATTAGAGGAAGAGTCATTAACCACTTGTGATATTCTGATCACACAACTTTCCTTGATGAAAGAGAAGAGGACTTATAGCATTTACTGATGAAGATCAAAGAATACAACTTTCATATGAATTGCACCTCAACATAAAGAAAAATTAAAATTCTCACAACTGAGTCAATAAATAACATAATGATAAACTTAGAAAAGATTGAGATTGTCAAGGATTTCATTTTATTTGATTCTACAATCAACACTCATGGAAACAGTAGTCAAAAAACTCAAAGATGTATTGCACTGGGCAAATCTTCTACAAAAAAATTCCTCTTTAAAGTGTTAAAAAGCAAAATACAACTTTAAGAAAGATTGAATAAGAATTAGTGCCTTAAAATTGTGGTGTTTGTTAAGAATATTGAAAGTACCGTGGACTGTCACAAGAACAAATAAATCTATGTTAGAAAAACTAAAGCCAGAATGCTCTTTGGAGTGAAATGACAAAATTTTGTCTCACTTACTTTGGACATGTTATCAAAAAGTGACAAGTACCTGTAGAAGGACATAACATTTAGTAAAGTAGAGAGTCAGCTAAAAGAGGAAGACCATCAATGACATGGATTAGCAAGATGGCTTTAACAATGGTCTCAAGCATAGCAAAGATTGCGAGGATTGCACAGGTTTGGGCAATGTTTAGTTCTATTGTACATACGGTGAATTGCAACTGACTTCATGATACCTAACAAAAACATAGGCAAGGCAGTGTGTCTGTAGGATAAGCAATAAACTGTGAACCACAAAGTCAGCAGTTTGAGTCCACCACAGGAGAATGTGAAGCTTTCTGTTCCTTGCAAAGATCTACAATCTATGGAACCATATACAAGGTTGCTATGAGTTGGAATGTACTCAACAGCACTTAAGAACAACAACATGGTCACTTTTCATCTGTCATCTTCATCAGATCCTGTGTTTAATTTTCTAGGTCTTTTCATATTTGTTTTTTCATGTGGTTTCCTTCAAAATATGATATACCAAGCTGAACTCTACTCAGTCCAGATTCCAATTTGGGGGATCGTAAAGAAGAGTAAATGCCTACCAAAGCAAACAAGATGTGACTCCTAAAATAAAAACTTCTGATAATGTAAAATTAAAATAAAACATTCAAAAGCCTAAAATAAAGGTCCAAATTTTACTGAACCATTAACATTCTCACAGACTAAAGAAATATCAGAGACAAATGGAATCATGCATGATATGTATTAAAAATAAATGTAATGGAGAACTAGTGGTCCATGTATTGTGCCACGCATGCAGAATGCTTTCAATTTCAGCTATCAGTGTATTCTGTTTTCACTATAATGTTCAGAACTCAAATTTTATTTTCCTCTAGAACAATACTCAGCAACTATCATAATGCTGAAAATAAATGTGGATTTTCTCTTGGTGAAAATGAAAAACGTTGTGTATCTATTTAAGGCTTCAGTTTCTAGATTATTTTTGCTCTTCATCTGATTAATTGCTATAAAATCTAAGTTAGTTTAAATGCCAGAAATAGATTAAAGGGTAATAAAATATAGAATTCATAAATTGTTGAGTGTCCTTAATAGCCTTTGCCTTTTCTGATAAGTACCTATAAGAAATGCTTTATGTTAACTGTTCTTGTTTGTTGTTATTTTGTTGTTGCTGCTGCTTTGGATTTGTTGTTGTATTTTGTACATTATTATCTTTAAATGATGAGAAGGAAAAATGGGGATCCTTAAAAAAAATTATTGTCAAATTTGTTCTGTTCAAAGTAACCACGTAGCAAGTGCCCATATTGCAAAGGAAGAACTTAACAATATTTTTCTAGTGAGAGATAGAGTATAGCCATGAATATAAAACAGAAGCAGAAGATAAATAAACCTGAAAATAGAGCAAATTCCTAAAGAACCCTGTGAAAGGCAAGCTGGCTCCCTAAAATCAAGAGTAGCAATGTCTGTAGAAGCAAAACAATCCAAGAAGAAGGTAAGCCACCAGACAATATCTATCCCCTTACTCATCATTGTTGTTGTTGTCAGTCAGTACCAACTCAGAGCAACTTTATGCACAACAGAATGAAACAGTGCCTGGTCCTGCAACCATCTCACAATCATCATTACACTTGAATTCTGTGTGACTGCCACCGTTCAATCTATTTCATTGGTGATCTTCCTCTTTCTCACTGGACCTTCCACTTTACCAAGCATGATGTCCTTCTCTAGGGACTGGCCCCTCCTGACAATATGTCTGAAGTATAAGATATGAAGTCTGGGTATTGTGGTTTTCAAGGAAAATTCTGACTGTACTTTTTCCAACACAGATTTGTTTTTATATGTGACAGACCATGGTCCTTTTAATAATCTCTTCCAATAACTTAACTCAAATGCATCAGTTCTTCTACCATCTTCCTTATTCATTGTTCAACTTTCATATGCACATAAAGTGATTGAAAATACCATAGGTTACATCAGGCGCACCTTAGTCCTCAAACTGACATCTTTGTTCTTGAACACTTTAAAGAGGTCTTCTGCAGCAGATTTGTCCAGTGGACTATATCCTTTGATTTCTTGACTGCTGTTTCCAGGAGTGTTGATGGTTGATCTGAGTAAAATGAAGCCATTGACAATGTCAATCTTTTCTCCATTTATCTTGATGCTATTTATTGGTCCAGTTTGTGTTCTTTTATTTGTTTTAACATTGAGGTGCAGCCTATACCAAGATTGTGTGGTCTTTGATCTTCATCAGTATTTTAAGTCCTCTTTCCATTCAGCAAGCAACTTTGTATCATTTGCATGTCACAGTTTCTTAATAAGTCTTCCACCAATCCTGATGCCACTCTCTTCTTCAAATAATACAGCTTCTCAGATTACTTGCTCAAAATACAGATTGAATATGTATGATTAAAGAATACAACCCTGGTGCACACCTATCCTAAACTTACAGTATTACTCATCATTGTGGTTGTTGTTAAGTACCATCAATTTGGTTTGGACTCATAGTAACCTTGTATAGGGTTTCTGAGGAGTGGCTGGTGAGTTTGAACTGCCAACCTTGACATTCAAACCACCTTGAGGTACAGTGATTATCCTATGGCACTACTTCAGGATTCCTTCCTTACAATATACTGCCCCTGGGACCAAACCAGGGTTGCAAATTACATAACTCTAATGATAAGAGTGTGAATTGTGGTGTTGAAGGAGAATATTAAAAGGACCATGGGCTGCCAAAAGAACAAATAGATCTGTTTTGGAAGAAGTGTAGCCAGAGTGATCCTTGGAGGCCAAGATGGCTAAACTTCGTCTCTCATACTTTGGACATATTGTCAGGAGGGACCATTCACTGGAAAAGGATATCATGCTTGGTAAGATGGAGGGTCATAAAAAAAGAAGAAGACCCCCAACGAGATGGATTGGCCAGGTGGCATCATTGATGGACTCAAGTGTGGCAGCGGTAGTGAGTTTAGCCCAGGATCAGGCATTGTTTCATTCTGCTGTGCATGGGGTTGCTATGAGTCAGTTCCGACTCAATGGCACCTGACAACAACAACAACAACAATGATAAGAGTTATATAATTTGCAACCCCGGCTTGGTTCCAGAGACAGTATATTATAAGGAAGGCAGGAAACCTTACCTACCAGGCTAATAATGACCTTAAAAGGTGAAATTAAGGATAGTTATCTTAGCAGGAAACAATAACTTCATAATATTCAGAAAATAATAGGAATGTATCCATAAATAATATACTTTTTTAAAATATAACTGATTGTAAAAATGATAATAAGATTTGTGAATAATAGCTAACATTGTCTGATTCCTACTATGTTCCAGATATTACAGTAAACGTCAATTCTCAGTAACTCTTGGTGGCAGTGTACTTGTTGCTATCATTGTGTTAACTACAGTTGAGTCAATTCTAGTTCATAGAATCCTTGCTTTAGGGTGCCAAGGAGCAGTTGGTAGTTTGAACCAACAAACTTGTGGTTAACAGTCCAGTGCTAGTGCTGTGAATTCAGTGCTAACTTATAGTGACCCTGCATAGGATTTCCAAGGCTATCATTCTTTGGGGGAGTAAAAAGCCTCATCTTTCTTTTGGTGAGCTCAAACTGTCAACCTTCTGGCTCGCACTTTTCCTACAAAGCTACTGTGCTTCCCATGCTACGTGTTGTTGTTGTTAAGTGTCATCAGAACCAACTCAATGACATTTAGCAATAAGCAACAAAAGGTCACAACACCTTGATGCATTAAAGTCAGGTTGTGAATCCAAAGCTCTCTGATCATAAAGTCCTAACCTCTAGTCTATACACATATTGCCTATTGAGTGAAGCCTGGAGTTCCATTTAAATGAGAAAAGTATGAGCAAAATTATATTCTCTCTACAGAATGAGAATTTAAATTATTAGTATATACTGAAACATAACTAATCTGTACTTACATAGGTAAGGAGCTCTGGTAGCGTAGTGGTTACAAATTAGGAGGCTAACCTTAAGGTCAGCAGTCCAAAACTACCAGCCATTCCATGGGAGAAAGATAAGGTTTCTGCTCCCGTAAAGATTTACAGCCTTGGAAACCTTGTGCAGGGTCACTATGAGAAACAACTCCACAGTACTTAACAACAACAACAACATAGCTATTTTGCTTAAAATGGTTGACTTAGTCAAACAACATTTTATGATACTGCATGTAAATATAGATCACCATTGTCATATGGATGAGGATTGGATGATCTTCTCTTTTGGTAAGAATAAACTGTAAATTCTCTAAAATAACAAAATACATTATTATCATTTTTATTGCTATGTCTGTTATTCAAAACATATAGATTTGTTGCTGTTGTTGTTGGTTGCCATTGAGTCAGTACTGACCCATAGCAACTCTATGCACAGCAGAACAAAACACTGCCCGATCCTGAGCCAACCTCACTACTGTTGCCACACTTCAGTCCATCGATGCTGCTAGTTGGACAATCCATCTCATTGAGGGTCTTCCTCTGCTTTTCTGACCCTCCATCTTATCAAATATGATATTCTTCTCCAGCAACAGGTCCCTCCTGACAATATGTCCAAAGTGTGAGAGATGAAGCTTGGTCATCTTGGCCTCTAAGGAGTACTCTGGCTGCACTTCTTCCATAACAGATCTGTTGGTTCTTTTGGCAGCCCATGGCACTTTCAATATTATCCTCCAACACCATAACTCAAAAGCATCAATTCTTCTACAGTCTTCCTTATTTATTCATTGTCCAGCTTTCACATGCATATGAGGTTTTTGAAAACACCATGGCTTGGGTCAGGTGCATTGTAGTCCTCATGCTGACATCTTTGCTCTTCAATACTTTAAAAAGGTCTAGTGCAGCAGATTTGCCTAATGCAATATGTCATTTGATCTCTTGACTGCTGCTTCTGTGAGTGTTGATAGTTGAGCCAAGAAGAATGAAGTCCTTGACAACTCCAATCTTTTTACCATTGATAAGAATGTTGTTTATTGGTCCAGTGGTAAGGATTTTTGTTTTCTTCACATTGAGATGCAATCCATATGGAAGGCTCTGCTCTTTGATCTTCATCAGTAAATTTTTGTTTTAAGTCTTCTTCACTTTCAGCAAGCAAGATTGTATCATCTGCATATCGCAGGTTGTTAATGAGTCTTCCTCCAATTCTGATACTACGTTTTTCTTCATAGAACCCAGCTTCTCAGATTATTTGCTCAGCATACAGGTTGAATAAGTATGGCGAAAGGATACAACCTTGTCATACCGACCTTGCAGTTCAAACAACTTTGGAGTCTGACACATTAGACCACAGCGCCACACCAGGGCTTTCTTAAATATTTGACAGATAATACCATAAAAAGTCATAATTTTCAATGACAAGAGTCAGGTACCTAGGTTAAAAAATAAAATAAGTAAAAGACCTTCCTTCCTTTCATCCTTTTCTATTTAAATAGTAACAACTTGGATTTATGTATCAAGAACAAAATGCAAGACAGTTCACAGCTTAGAATTGAACCTTTAGTCATAGAGTACCAAGAAGGGAAATAAAATATAGAGTGACATATAGCCTTTTTTCACTGGAGTCATATGACATAAAAGAAGTGGAAGATCCTGCTCACCATGCCACCAACTCTTCATCCCTAATCAGTAATGAATTTCAAGTAGGAAAAATAATGAGATGATAGAAATTGCATAAATTATCATATATGTTTTGGGGTACTTTTTCAAGATTACATGAGAGAATTTAAGCGTTATAGAGAAGCCCCATACTTAACATGTCTGGGGATGAGAAAGACATCAATGTGCTTTGGCCTGAGGGAACCTGATAGAATATAAACTGAACGTTACTGAATCTCTGAGATGGAGATGACAGTTGGTATACTAGAAAGACTCCCATAGTTAACATAAGGGGTACATGAATATTTTTTTTATAAAAATAAACATAGCTCTGGCCCCTGTGAGTTAGAGATTTAAGATATCCAAATTGAGTTTTCCAACATGTTATGATCCTCCATAGTCTTTGATATCGATCACCACTCTTCCCTTCCCTCTAGTCCCAGAGTTCTGCAGCA
>NW_006408633.1:2592035-2593034 GCF_000296735.1 Chrysochloris asiatica
AAGAGGTAGGTCTTTTCCAGTCATGTATTGGGTGCCTTCCAATCTGAGGTGCTCATCTTCCAGCGCTTTATGTGATAAAATTCTGGTGCTATTCATCATCTTTCAATATTTCATATTCTGGTGATTTCTGACAGTGTCTCAGTGCTATTCATAAAGTATTCAGAGATTAAACATTCAAAAGTAGTTTTCTTAGTCTGGAAGCTCAGCTGAAACCTGCCTACCATAGGTTAACCTGCTAGCATTTAAAATAATAGTGGCATATATCTTCTAGCATCACATCAACATACAAGTCACCACAGTATAACAAACTGACATGTGAGTGGTAGAAATAATAGTAGGAGATTTTAATACATTGCTTTCAATAAAGGACAAAACAATTAGAAAGAAACCCAACAAAGACATAGAAAAACTAAGCAGCACAATCAACTAACTTGACTTCATAGATTTATACAGCATACTCAACCCAACAGCAGAACAATACACGTTCTTTTCCAGTGCACATGGAACAATTCCAGAATAGTCGATATGTTAGATTACAAAGCAAGAAAGATCAATAAGTTTAAACATCAAATACTAAAAACCATCTTGTCAGATCACAATGCTATAAAATTAGATATCATCAATAGGAAGTTCAAGGAAACAAAGTCAAATATATGGAAATTGCATAAACACATGGTTGAAAAACTACTGAGCAATATAACAAATGAAAAAAATGAAAGAAAAAATTCCCTTGACTCAAATGAGATTGGAAATACAACATACCAAAATAGTTGGGACACAGCAAAAGCAGGGCTGAAAGAAAGGGCAATTTCTAGCAATAAATGTACACAACCAAAAAAGAAGAAAGATCTCAAATCAACACATTAACACATCTCCAACAATTAGAAAAAGAGCAGCAAAATACACCTACAGTTACCAAAAGAAAATAAACACTAAGGAGTAGAGTAGAAATAATGGATTGGAAAAATAATGAACAATATGGGTGATAACACAACAGAA
>NW_006408633.1:2597336-2613876 GCF_000296735.1 Chrysochloris asiatica
CTTCTCATAATATTTGCTCAACATACAGGTTAAATAAGTATGGTGAAAGAACACAACCTCGTCGCAAACCTTTCCCAATTTTAAAACATTTAGTGTTCCCCTGCTCTGTTCAAACAACTGCTTCTTGGTCTAGGTACAGACTTCTCAGAAGTACAATTAAGTGTTCTGGAATACTCATACTTTTCAATGTTGTCCATAGCTTGTCATGATCCACCCAATCGAAAGCCTTCACATAGTCAATAAAGCATAGGTAAACATTCTTCTGGTATTCTCTGCTGAAGTATGAGAGATGAATTCTGGCCATCCTGGCTTCTAAGGAATATTCTTGCTGTACTTCCTCCAACACAGATCTGTTTGTTCTTTTGACAGACCATAATATTTTCAATATTCTCCTCCAACATCAGAACTCAAAAGCATTAATTCTTCTATGGTCTTCCTCATTCACTCTCTTGGTCTATGGACAGGTTCCTTAAGAGCACAATTAAGTTTTCTAGATTACTCATTCGCTGTAACGTTGTCCATAGCTTGTCATTATCCACACAACCAAAAGTTTTTGCACATGTAAACATCTTTTTGTTTTCTTTGTTTTCGGGAAAGATCATTAGCCAGTAGAGATATGCAAATCAAAACAACAATGAAATATCATCTCACACTAGAATTAATAGCAAAGCTCTAAAAAATAGAAAACAACAAATGCTGGTGAGGTTGTGAAAAGCCTGGGTCCCTCCTACATTGCTGGTGGGACTGTAAAATAGTTCAACCATTGTGGAAAATGGTGTGATGCTTCCTCAGATATTTGAAAATAGAAATACCATATGACCCAGCAATCACTTTACTTGGTACATATCCAAAAGATTTGTAAACACCAATTTGCATTGCAGCACTGTTCACAATAGCAAAAAACTGGAGACAGCCTAAATGCCCATCAATGGAGGAGTTAATATATAAACTTTGGTACATACATACAATGGAATACTATGAAATGTTGAAGAATAACAATAAATCAGTGAAACACCTCATAACATGGATGAACCTGGAGGACATTATGCCGAGTAAAAATAAGTCAATAACAAAAGGATAAATTTTGTATGATACCACTATTGCAAAAACTCTGGAAAATATTTTCATACTAAAAGAAACATTCTCTCATGGTTATCAGGGGTGGTATGGAAGAGAGAGTATTTCACTGGCTGGAGGGTAGACAAATGTTTATTTGGGTGATTGGGAGGACAACATACAAGTAGAAGGCGGTGGTCAGAAGAACGATGAAGATAGGTAAAGACACAGGGAGGTATGCAAAGGCTAAAGGGAATAAAAGTAAATAGTGACATATACACAACTTTGGAACAACAGTGTTCTGTGTGTAGGTACATAGACAAAGACACAGGCTGAATGGGTATGGGTGGAAGAGTGGGATATATATAAGCTTGAAAGAAGGTATTTATAAATTGGTAATCCCAATGCGCCAGACTGCAAAAGCCACTTGAACTGCAAGGTCAGTGGTTCAAGCTCACCAGTTGCTCCTCGGAAACCCTATACAGGGTAGCTATGGGTTGGAATCGACTCGATGGCACTTAACAACAACAACAATCACAGGGAGAAAGTGGGACAAATGTTGCTGCATGGAGGGGATTGCAATCACTGAGATGAAACAAAGTCTAATATTTGTTGAATGTCTCTTGATCTTTTCTGTAAATCTTCAATTAACAATGAAGACTTAAAAAAAAAAATGATTATTTGTTCGGTTTTGATACTATAGGGATATCTCTGTGTATACAGCACACATTGGCCTATTCAATGCTAATATAAATCCAAAGCTATGGATTTGACCGACACCATCCTCATCATGTAGGGTTGTCCTATAAACCTTCTCAGTCAGCCAACATAGTTTGCTCTACTGGATGCAGGCATACTTTTCTGTTTTGCCCTTGGCTATCTATATTGTACTTCACAGAAATTGCTTTTGGTTTTTACACACTGAAATTTTGCACCATTCTTGTGTTGAGCAATCTATTGGAGCCATTTTTCTAATAGCATGTGCTCACTTCATATCTCTGTGTCATATTTTGGTAACTCTCATAAAATTCTACTAAAAATTTAAATTATGTTATTGAACTTAGTAGAATACAGTATTGTATAAGCACAACTATTATATGCACTGAGAAACCCCAACATTGATTCCTTTTATTGTGATACTCACTTTACTGCAGTTGGCTGGAAATGAACTCACAATGTCTCCAAGGTATACCTTTATAATTATTGGTTTAGGGATGGACACATGTTAGATGAGTGTTTTCCAAAACTCTTGAGAAAAGGAAGCTCTTTTAATCAGGGTTATTAAAGGCATAGCATATAAGCCTGGGATTCTGGGAGTACCATGTGGAAAAAGCTTACCTAAAAATGAAATTTGCACAAGGAAGAAGAGCAAAGAGATTCATAAAGAAAATTGAGTCACTAACTCAGGCTTAAGACAGGGTTAGACTGAATTTTCAATTATATCATGTTCTTTCTTTTTTTTTTTACTTTATCCATTATTAGTTGGGTTCAGTCACTTATAACCCCAAGATTTCTGATTAATGCACTACTCTAAATAGGAAGCAGTGTTAACCTGATGACAAATAGCACAGGTGAAGTGTTTAGGAAAAGTTAATTCACTTTCATGAATCCTGCCTCACATACTTTATCCTAATCTGGAATAAGAAGTGTACAAGAATTATTGAGAAGTATAATTTCAATGTACCCCAAACCTCAGGTTTCCATCTATGTTTCCTTAATTTGTTTAGGTCTCATAACTTTTAAAATGTTTCAAATTAAAATACAAGATATTCCCATTTTGTAAGTCCTGTGAACCATAATTAATCTTTGAGAAACACCTTGAGATTCTTGGATGACAGACCAGATTATTAAATAATTCAGCAATTATTCTTCTTATAAGGGAAGATACAGTACTGAAAACCTTCTGGGAGTATGATAATTAGAGAGACAATAATAAAGAGCTGATTAGAAAGAGACCACCTTGCCCCTGCAAATACTAAAATCTTTCAAGAGTTCTCTGTAGATTCAGGGATTGAATTTAATGCCTTCTTCCTCCCTGCAGACTCATTTCCTCACACCCTCTTAGCAAACAAACACACAGAGAAATCCCAGAGGAAGAGTCTTTGTGCACATTTGAATTAAGGAGTCTAGGGAAAATAAGAAATGATAGTTCCCAAACAATGATGGGAAACATCATTTCATGAGACAGCACTCCAAAACACAGCTCCCAGATAAACACGAACATTTTTAAAAAGACCAGTTAAATAGGGAAAATCTTGAAACATCCATTGTGATCACTTTTCAGAAGTTGTTGTTGTTAGTTTGGTCTCATAGCGACCCTACACACAACAGAAAGAAACACTGCCCAGTGCTGCATCAACCTCACAATCTTCGTTACGTTTGAGCCCATTGTTGCTCTCACTGTACCAGTCCATCTCACTGGGCAGCTTCCTCTTTTTTCTGACCCTCCACTTCACTGGAAAGGATCTCCTGGTCCCTCCTGATAATATGTTCAAAGTATGAGAGATGAATTCTGGCCATCCTGGCTTCCAAGGAGCATTCTGGCTGTACTTCTTCCCACACAGATTGGTTTGTTCTTTTTACAGTCCTTTTAATATTCTCCTCCAACACCATAACTCAAATGCATCAGTTCTTCTATGGTCTTCCTTATTCACTGTCCAACTTTCACATGCATACGAGGTTATTGAAAATAGGATGGCTTGGGTCAGTCCTCAACTGACATTTTTGCTCTTCAATACTTTAAAAAGTCTTGTGCAGCAGATTTACCTAATGCAATACGTCCTTTAATTTCTTGACTGCTGCTTCCATGAGTGTTGATGGTGGTTCCAAGCAAATTTAAGTTACTGACAACTTCAGTCTTTTCTCCATTTATCTTGTTGTTTATTGGTCCAATGGTCAGGATTTTTGTTTTATTTACATTGAGATGAAACCCATACCAAAGATTATGGACTTTGATCTTAATTACTAAGTATTTTAATTCCTCTTTGCTTTCAGCAAGCAAGGTTGTATTATCTGCATATCACAGGTTGTTAATGAATCTTCCTCCAATCCTGATGTCACCATCTTCTTCATATAATTCAGTTTCTTGGATTATTTGCTCAGCATACGGATTGAATAAGTATGGTGAAAAACTTAAAAAAAAAATAAAAATGAAATAGCTCCTTCTATTAAAACTTATTAACTGATATACACAGATTTAATGCATGAATTAGTTTGACTTGGTAGGTAGAAAAATAATAAACCAGCAAGTTGACACTGAGTCAATTCCAATGCATGGCAACCCCATATGTATTAGAGTAGTATTGTGTTCCATAGGGTTTTCAATAACTGAATTTTCAGAAGCAATCACCAGGCCTTTCTTCCAAGTTCCTCAGGGTGAACTTGGACCTCAAACTTTCAGTTAACAGCTAAGAACATAAATCATTTGTACCTCTCAGGGGCACCTAGTTAAATGGTAGTTGTCCTAAAATCAACTTTAGAAGAAGAAAAAAAGTTAACAAATTGGCAAATGTATCCTTTGCAGTCCTCACATCAGGATTAATTCCCATGGTGCCCCATCACTTCATATAAAGGTCAGACAAAGAAACACTGAAGCAATAATGATGAAAGAGCAGGTCATATCCTAAGAATTAATAACTGGAGGGAAAGAATTGATGTTCTTTGGCTCTACCTTCAGTCATTAACCCCAACTAGTCATTAATCCTCAGGAAATGCCCTATGCCAGAGATGTTATTGCTATTATAAACTGAAAATGAAGGAAACCTCACATGTTCAACATCAGCATGAGAAATTTAAGGAATGATGCCTTTTGAAAACCATATTCAAGATAGGTCATGCAAATGGCTGAACTACAAGCGATTCAGCCAGCTTGCCTCTTTCAGTTCCTTTTAGATAGGTTATAACTAAAGCTACAAATGATGTCAAAACTAGACCCTGAACCTGACTGGGTTTACATATGAGTTCTGTGATTGATATCCCATTATTGTCAGCGCTCTTGATTAGTGCAATATAATTACAGGGTTTATTGCCTATGTCAGTGAAATTACAGAGAAAAGATTAGCAGCTAGCAGAGGGTTTTACAGACATTTCCAAAGGTCTGTCCGCCCACTGACTAGTTGATGGAGTTGGTATTTTGCTCCCCACCAAACTATTTGTAAAAGAGAGCTGGGCTATTCCACATGCCTTTCTGATTGACATTTCCGGAACTAGCATCCTTATGCCTGAGGTGATAATTCCTCAAATTGGGTTTGCATGCTGGAGAGAAAAAAAACAGCAAAAACTAAAATCCAATCCTCATAGGCAGCTTGAAATGCCATCTCTGCAGGGACTCGTCTTGAAGCAGTACTTCCAGAGTGACATGAAAGGATTAAGAGGTAAATAAAGAAATTTGGGCTTGCTTCAAAGTCTATTCATTCAAACAGCTACTTATAGGAAAAACAAAAACAAAAAGTAAAAGTAACACCACATTGGGGTTAACAGTGAGAAGTAAAATTCTTTGAATAGGATTAAGCAGTGGAAAATATATCCTGGACCCAAATGTAAGATGTTATCTGAAACTGGGAAACAACTCAATTTTTTTTTTTTTTTTTCGAATAAATATCACTAAGTGATATCGGCTCCCTGCTAATCTCTGATATGACTCATTTTCAAATCAATAGATCAGGCCAGCTCTGCCCTCTCAGATAAAAGACAGTGATGCATGGGAAGACTCTCAGATAGATAATGTATAAATCTCCTAGTAAGTATTATGTAGTGCTTTCTAAATTGCTATAATTTCTAAATTTTATAGGAAGATACACCACAGGGATTACAGATCTAGTTTTAAAAATGAGGAAACTATAGTTTGGTTATTGCTCAAGACTCCATAGATACAAAATGAAAGAATCAAGATTTCATCCTAGGGCTTTTTGACTCTAAAATGTATGACTTTTCCACTTTATTTCTTTAAAATGATAAAAATATGTGATATTTCACCTTAGTCTAGCCCGTGATTTGGCATAATGTAGCTACAAAAATACATCTCCTAGGATTCCAGACTTCATGTCATCCTTAGAATGTTTTCTATGATTTCTCTCATCCCTATTTTCTTCTATGGGGTCCTAAGAGTCCTGATGTACTGAACTGCAAGTTTGGTTTAAACTGCAAGGTTGGCGGTTTAACATCACCAGACGCTCCTCGGAAACCCAGTACAGAGTCTCTATGAGTAGGAACTGACTCACGGCACTTAACAACAACAACAAAATGGGGTCCTAATTTGTCATTAAGTGTTCATATGCCCTCTTCTCTACAAAGCCTTTCCAAATTGTCAGACGAAAGTCACATTGTCATCCCTTGATGAAATGTATCATTACTGAGGCAGTGACCTTTGACAAACTTTCTTGTTTCATATTTATTTGTTCATGGAACTTATTCACTCTTAAAAATAAGTTTCTTTAGAACATGAGTTAATTATATTTCATTTTTTATCCCTATCATCACAGCATGTTACAAAACAATTTGTTGAATGGCTAAATTAATCAAAGAATATCACCACCTCCTTGATTGTAACTTTCCTTGATTTCCTCCTTAGTATCTGTAAGCCAAAAATAAGAGTATTATTACCAAGTTATAAAATAATGATATGACTGCACTTGTAAGATCTTCTTTGAAGAATTATCTGCTTAGATTATTTGGCCTGCAAGTTGTCAAGGACTTCATTCTTCTTGGATCAACTATCAACGTTCACAGAAGCAGCAGTCAAGAGATCAGACAAAGTATTGCATTAGGCAAATCTGCTGCACAGGAACTTTTTAAAGCGTTGAAGAGCAAAGATGTCACCTTGAGGACTAAGGTGCACCTGACCCAAGCCATGGTATTTTCAATAACTTCATATACATGCGAAAGCTGGACAGTAAATAAGGAAGATCGTAGAAGAATTGATGCCTTTAAATTGTGGTGTTAGAGGAGAATACTAAAAGTACCATGGACTTCCAAAAGAACCAATAGATCTGTTTTGGAAGAAGTGAAGCCAGAGTGCTCCTTGGAGGCCAAGATGGCTAAACTTCGTCTCTCATACTTTGGACATATTGTCTAGAGGGAACAGTCGCTGGAGAAGGATGTCATGCTGGGTAAAATGGAGGGGCAAGGGAAAAGAGGAAGACCCCCAACGAGATGGATTGGCCAGGTGGCATCATTGATGGACTCAAGTGTGGCAGCGGTAGTGAGGTTGGCCCAGGATCAGACATTGTTTCATTCTGCTGTGCATGGAGTCGCTATGAGTCGGTTCCTACTCTATGGCACCTGACAACAATAATCCTTTAAGGTATCCCCTGGCAACTCTAACAAAGCCCTGAGTACAACAAGATTTAATAGCAAAGTGATCACTGAGACATTCAATGATACTACAAGAATAACAAGAGGTAAACTTTTGCCAAGAAGACTTTTACCAAATAGATGAACAAGTAGCTGAATCAATGCATACTGAAATCTAATAGAACTAAGATAAGATTTGAATCTCACATATTATCAGTCTTTCTTCTTATGTGGTCAAAGTGATGTCAACCTCAATCTCTGAAAACCACACCAACATTCACACACACAGACAATTAGTTTAAAGTGAATTCAAGGCATATAGAACAAGTTGCTGCTAGGTGCTATAGAGTTGGTTCAGACTCATAGCAATCCTATACACAACAGAGTAAAACTCTGCCAGGTACTGGGCTAGCCTCACAATTGTTACACTTGAACCCACGTTTGCTGTCATATTGTCAATTCATCTCATTGAAAGTCTTCCTCTTTTTCTCTGACACTCCACTCAAAATATGTGTCAACTTGGTTGGGTCATAATTCTCAGTGTTTGGGTAGTTATTTAAGGATGTAATATGACAGCTATGTGATGATTCCCATGATGGGATCTGATGTGATAAATGTATATGAGGATTAAAGGTAGGCTGCAATACCTTTGTTGTTGTTAAGTGTTATTGAGTCAGTTCTGACTCATAGGACTTTTGGTGAGGACCTGCAGGTTAATGCGTTGGACTGCAAAATCTTTTAGGAGTCCTGGTGTGGCACCATGGGTTAATGCACTGGGCTGCAAAGTCAGTTTGAACTGCAAGGTCTGTTAACAGTTCTAGCTCACCAACTGCTCCTCAGAAGCCCTTTACAAGATCGCTATGGATCGGAACTGACTTGATGGCACTTAACAGCAACAACAGCAGCAACACCCTTAATATCATCACAGCCCTGATCTGATGTAATGGTGTTTTCCAGGGGTGTGGCTTGTAACACCTTTTACTTGCTGTTGTTGTTAAGTGCTGTCAAGTCAGTTCTGACCCATAGCGACCCTGTATATGGTTCCAAGAAGCAGCTGGTGAGCTTGAACCATGAACCTTGCAGTCCAAACGACTTGCTTACAAGAGGTAAAAGGAGAGAGTAGTGAGCTTAGAAAGAGGAATCTACTATCACCAAGAAAAACAAGGCATCAGGAATTGACAGAATACATTTGATGTGTTTTCACAAACTGATGCAGTATTGGGGGTGCTCACTCATCTATGCCAAGACAATTGGAAGACAGCTACCTGGCCAGCCAATTGGAAGAGATCCATATTTGTGTCCATTCCAAAGAAAGGTGACTGGACAAAATGTGAAAATTATCGAACAATATCATTAAGATCACATGCAAATAAAGTACTGCTGAAGATAATTCAAACACATTACAGCAGTACATTGACAGTGAGCTGTCAGAAATTCAAGTCAGATTCAGAAGAGGGCATGGGATAAAATAAATCATTATTTATATCAGAGCACTCTTGGCTGAAAAGGAGAGAATATCAGAAATTACTTGTGCTTTATTGACTATGCAAAGACATTCAACTCTATGGATCATTACAAACTTTGTATAACATTGTAAAGAATGAGTATTCCAGAACAGTTTATTGAGCTTATGAGGAGCCTGCACATATACCAAGAGATAGTTGTTCCAACATAACAAGGCAGTACTGAATGTTTTAAAATCAGGAAAGCTATGTACCAGTGTTGTATCCTTTCACCATACTTATTCAATCTGTTTTATTGTTGTTGTTACATGCCAGTGAGTCATTTCTGACTCATAGTGACCATGTTTAGGGGTTCCAAGGAGTGGCTGGTGAATTCAAACAAATATTCTGAACAAATATTGAGCAAATATTTGGAGAAGCTAGATTAAACAAAGATCATGGCATCAGGATTGAAAGAAGACTGATTCACAACCTGTGATATGCAGAGGAGACAACTTTGCTTGCTGGAAGTGAAGAGGACTTGAAATATTTATTGTTGAAGATCAAAGACTATGGATTCAGTTTGGATTGTACCTCAATGTAAAGAAGATGAAAATCCTGACAACTGGACCAATCAATAATATCATGATTAACAGATAAAAGATTCAAGTTGTCAGACTTCGATTTGCTTGGATTCACAATCAATGTTCATAGAGGCAATTAGCAAGAAACCAAATGATAGCCTGTATTAGGCAAATCTGTAGCATAGATCTCTATAAAGTGTTCAAGAGCAAAACAGACAGTTTGAGGACGAAGGTGTGCCTAACCCAAGCCATGTTATTTTCAGTTGTCTCATATGCATGTAAAAAGTAAACAAAGAATAAGGAAGACTGAAGAAGAATTGATGCATTTGAATTATGGTCGTAGTAAAGAATATTGAAAATACCATTGACTACCAGAAGAACAAACAAATATGCCAGAATGCTCCTTAGAAGCAAGGGTGATGAGACTTTGTCTCTCCTAGTTTGAACATTTTGTCAAGAGGCACCAGTCCCTGGAGAAAGACATCATGTTTGTTAAGTGAAGGGTGAGCAAAAAGAGGAAGACCTCAAACGAGATAGATTGACACAGTGGCAGCAACAACGGACTCAAACAAAACAACAATTGTGAGGATAGCACAGGACAGGATATTGTTTCATTCTGTTGAATATAGGGTCACTAGGAGCC
Organism: Chrysochloris asiatica; assembly: GCF_000296735.1. Taxonomy (NCBI): domain Eukaryota; kingdom Metazoa; phylum Chordata; class Mammalia; order Afrosoricida; family Chrysochloridae; genus Chrysochloris; species Chrysochloris asiatica. Next base: position 2,607,353 of record NW_006408633.1, read on the forward strand.
AGAACTGATTTGATGGTATTTACCAGTAACCAGTCTACCACCAAGAAGGAAAAGCCAGGAGTGCACTGCATCCTTTTGACTGGCTAGCCCTTTACTATGACGCTCCTAGTTCAAAGTGAAGACTGATAGCAAGAAACATGAAGGTCCCCAAGGAATTCTGGGCCTACAGATGCTAAAAGGGTACCACAGAGAAAGTCTCCCTCTAGAACCAGCATGCTGAACTTGGTCTTCTAATATCTTAAAACACAAGCGAATAAATTCAGTTTGTCAAAGCCATCAGCTTGTGGCATTTCTGCCATAGCAGCACCAGATAACTAAGACAGTCATGTTGTTATGAGTCAAAATTGACTCACTGTCAATAGATTTTTCAGGCTTAGTTATTTTTATATATAGTTTGGCACACTATATATTTTCATTATTTCATTAACAGAAAGCACAGAGGTAATTAAAAGTATACTGTCAGCAAATGTAAATATATTTCTAAAGAGATTTACTAATGCTAGACTGATTTAGCTGCCTAGTCAGTCAGAGAAGATATTTACAGAAATACTTTTTGTCATAGAGTCTGGCTTCATGTTTTCCGATTGCTGTTCCACTACAGAATTATTTATCCTACTTGTCTTTCCTTTGGCAAAAGAAAGAAAGGAGGATCCATTTCAATGGCACGTCTCTCCATTCCCTCATATATTGAATCCCCTAATAAAAAATGTTTTAAAAATAGGTTTTGTTGTTGTTATTATGTACTATAGAGTCAGTTCCAACTCATAGCAACCCTGTACAGGGTTTCCAAGGCTATAATCTTTACAGGAGCAGAAAGCCTGATCTTTCTCCCACGGAACAGCTGGTAGTTTCTAACTGCTGACCGTGAGATTAGCAGCCCGATTCGTAAACACTGCTCCTTCATTCACAAATGTTATTATATACCAGGCATAGGGTAATAATACTAAAATGTATTAAACTGCAGTCAGTTCAGGGAGATGGCAGAAGAGCCTCATGTTTTCATATTATGGTGTTTCATTTCATAATGTATAGCACCTGCATTACTTGAAGTATAGAAATAGGTCATTTTTTTCCCTTCATCCTGCTTCACTGAAGAAAGGTCCTGGCATGCTTCTTTGCAGGCATTGCATTCTTAGCTCCTGTCCCACCCAGAAAACTGTCCATGGTATGGTTCAGTGCTTTAATAAGGAAAGGCACTCAAGATTGACTCCATTTTTCTGTGTTTCTGTGTAAATCAAAAATGGATCATAATGTACCTCCTATAAAAACAGTAGGTCAAGAAAACCATTTCATAACTTAATGCAAAGAAATAGTCAGACCTATGTTACCATGGCATTTATGGGAGAAAAAAAAAAAAGGAAAAGAAATAAAACAGCACAAAAACAAGGCAAGATTCTTGTTAAAACAGAAAATATTCTTGTGCCAGCATATATGCATAAGAAATTTAATATTCAGGTAATGTTTTTCCCCTTTTAAGAGAAGAAGGCCCTCTAACTTTTCTATGTGAATTCTCCCTGGAGAGAAGAAAAACATCCATATAAGCCCCGATGGCACTACAGGATAAGCACTGGACTGCTGCTACCCACAACATCAGTAGTTCAAACCTACCAGGTCCTCTGTGAGAGATAGAAGAGGCTGTCTGTTCTTGTAAAGACTTAAAGCCTCAGAAACCTTATATAGGTCTGCTGTGAGTCAGACTTGAGGTAAATCACAATCGTGGAGACAAAATTATTGCACTCCAACATTTTGTGAATGAGTGAAGTCATATTAACATAAATTATTAAAGCATCCAGGAAGTGTAAAGATTGTATAAAGAGGTCTTCTGACAGCTTGCAGATGTCAATGTTGGTTGTAGTATGTGACTTGATTAGGTCAAGATTAACATAAAGCAAAGTGGTAGGAAGTGCTGTTTTAGGAAAATCCAATTCTCTAATACACAATGGAAGACAGATACCTTAATTGAGGCACTGGTTTATGGTCACTGGAGTACATGATTTAATGCAGTACAGGAGTGATCAAGTTTAAGCATTTTGAATAAATGGATTTGAGCCTAAGGTCATCATAGCACAAGTCAAGACATAACCTCCTTTATTCCCACGGTATGTCTTTCTGAGTGGATCCCTATAAGCTCAAGGGAACCCCTAAAATCTTGAGCCCCAGGGAACTAATTGAATGGATGCACTTGTCCTTATAAGAGACTCTCACACATGCATTTCTCACATACTTTCTCATACACACTCACAGGGAGTACGGCCCACTCTAGCCTGGAAGTGATACAACACCTGAATCTCACATACTGATGAAAACCAATACTTCATGGCACAATCTATCTGAACTGAGCTAAGTTACCTGCACTGTTCTCAGGAGGTGGTCTCATTTCAGGAAAATATTTGGATGCTTCTCATCTGTGACTGAGAATCCTTTAGTACCAGTTGGCACATGGAATGTGTGTGATTGGTCTCAAAAGGCATAGCTAAAAGAGCATCTATGGGTCTGAATAAACATTTTTCTGTTAGTCCTGGAGTTTTTTGTTGATTACAATCTCCTTGAAATTATGTTAGTTTGTTTCTGGATGTCCTCTTGCCTCTTGTCCCTTCCCTGAGATGTTTTCCTTCTCTTCTTGTTACACATTATAGTTTCTCAGGATTCTCTCTTCAGTCCACAACTATTTCTGCATACCCTTTCAGTGTGAAAGTAGGGAGAAAAATAATAAATTTGTATAGGAATTTTTAATAGGAAAACAGGATGAACACAAACCAAAGTTTATGATTGACCTTTGTCACATGGTAGGAGAAGGAAATACATGAGCTTCTCAAAATTTGCCTGGAGACATCTGAGGACACAAGGCTGCTTGTGCCAGAGGTGAGGCCATAAGCTATCTATGCCTGCTAACACACATACAGTTATCATGGATTGAGTCTCTTACATAATAAGGCACTGTAGGAACACCATAAATTTGGCAGTTCAAACTCTCCAGCTACTCCTCAGAAACACTATAGAGGGTTACTATGGGTCAGAATCAGCTCAACAGCACTTAACTACATCAACGACAATTACCAGTCAACACTACCAGATACTATCCCTGATTTACTTGACAAAGAAATCTGTGACTCAGAGAGGTTATGAAACTTTCCCAAATGCCCAGAACAACTTGTTGTTGCTATTGTTAGGCGCCATCAAATTGGTACCTACTGGTAGCCACCTTATGTATAACAGAACAAAACACTTCCCAGTATGGCCCAACCTCACAATTGTTACCACCCTTAAGCCCATTGATGCTGCCATTTTTCTAAACCATCGCACTGGGGGTCTTTTTCTCTGACCCTCAACTTTACCAAACATGATATCCTCCTCCAGCAAGACAATATGTCCAAAGTATGAGAGTTGAAGTTTGGCCGTCCTGGCCTCCAAAAACTCTGGCTGCACTTCTTCCTACACCTATCTGTTTTTTGTTTTTTACTTTTGGCAGCCCATGGCATTTTCAATATTCTCTTTCAATATTCAATAACTCAAAGGCATAGATTCTTCTACAGTCTTCCTTATTTACTGTCCAGCTTTTGCATGCGCATGTGGTTATTGAAAATACCGTGGTTTGGGTCAGGATCACCTTAGTCCTTAAACTGACATCTTTGCTCTTCAACACTTGAAAAATATCTTGTACAGGAGATTGCCTACTGCAATATGTCCTTTGATTTCTTGACTTCTGTTTCTATGAGTGTTGGTAGTTGATCCAAGAAGAATGAAGTCCTTGACAACGTCATTCTTTTCTCCATTGATAAGAATGTTGTTTATTGGTCCAGTGGTGAGGAGTTTTGTTTTCTTTACATTAAGATGCAATCCATATCGAAGGCTGTGCTCTTTGATCTTCATCAGTAAAGTCCTCTTTACTTTCAGCAACAAGGTTGTATTGTCTGTGTATCGCAGGTTGTTAATGAGTCTTCCTCCAATCCTGATGCCACGTTTTCTTCATATAACCCAGCTTCTCAGATTATTTGCTCAGCATACAGGTTGAATAAGTATGATGAAATAATACAACCCTGGTGCACACCTTTCTTAATTTTAAACCATTCAATGTTCCCATGTTCTGTTTGAACAACTGCCTTTTGGTCCTCATGAACACAATTAAGTATTCCGGAATACTCATACTTTGCAATGCTGTCCATAGCTTGTCATGATCTACACAATCAAAAGCCTTTACATAGTCAATAAAGCACAGGTTAACATCTTTCTGGAATTCTTTGCTTTCAGCCAAGATCCATCTGACATCAGCAATGATGTCCCTTGTACCACATCCTCTTCTGAATCCAGCTTGAGCTTCTGGAATAATAGGATCATGGAGTGTGCTAAGTATTAATCTAGGAAAATTGATAATTGTCCAAAATTAAATGGAATGCATAAACATCAGTATCTTAGGCATCAGTGAGCTGAAATGGACAGTATTGACCATTTTGAATATGACAACCACATGGTTTACTATGCCAGAAATGACAAATTGAGGAGGAATAGTGTTGCATTCATTGTCAGAAAGAACATATCCAGATCAGTCATGAGGTACAATGCTGTAAGTTATAGGATAATATCCATGTGCCCACAGGGAAGCCCAGTTAATACCACTATTATTCAAAATTACGCACCAACAACTAAAGCCTGTGAGGATAAAATAGAAGAATTCTATCAACTTCTTCAATCTGAAATTGATCAAACATGCAATCAAGATGTATTGATCATTACTGGTGACTGAAATTCAAAGGTTGGAAACAAAGAGGAAAGCTCAGTAATTGGAACATATGGCCTTCATGATAGAAATGATGCTGGAGGTCACATGATAGAATTCTGCAAAATTAATGATTTGTTCATTTCAAATACCTTCTTTAGACAGCATAAGAGACGATTATACATATAGACCTCACCAGATGGAATACACAGAAATCAAATTGACTAACTCTTTGGAAAGAGATGATGGAAAAGCTCCATATCATCAAGGCAAAACAAGCCCAAGGGTAGATTGCAGACCATCAACTACTCATATGAAAATTCAAACTGAAGCTGAAGAAAATGAAAACAAGTCAATGGGAGCTAAAAGATGACCTTAAATATATCCTAGAGCAAGTGGATGAGGGGAATCCATCTTACATCTGATTGAAACCAAAGCTGATTCTGACATTCTACTAGACAATAGTTCTCATAGTAAGAATCTTTCTGCCACAGAAGGTCAGATTACAGGCATGCATATCTCTGTGATCCTAGAAGAATTCACCAAGTCAGATTTTGGAAACAGCATTGGTAATTATTAAAGGAAATAATCTTTTTCCTATTCTTTTAGCCTTGTTGTTGCTCTTAAGTGTTGATGAGTCAGTTCTGACCCATCGTGACCCTGTATAGGGTTTCAGAGGAGTGGCTGGTGAGCTTCAGCTGCTGAACCTGTGGTTCAAATGGCTTTACAGTCGAGCACATTAACCCACAGCACCACACCAGGACTCTCTTTAGTCTTATACTCTGTCCTATTTATATTAAAATCTCCCAAATCTGCCCTCAATGAAAAGAGTTGGTACCATTAATGGTCAATATGTAGAACTGACTGACTCTATTTATAATTTTAAGACTCTTGATTATCCTTCTCTTTTGTACTTCCTGTGTCCAAGTGACAAATTGATATGGAAATGGCCTGTTATTTGGAATTGGAGAAAAATTGTGGAAAGCATGAATGTAATTAAATGGTGGTCTCTAATGTACGGGATAATTTTGGTTTAGGTATTATTTCTCACACATGAAGCATTTTGCTAGGAAACCTCCAACCAACATGGGAGGTAGTTAACATTTCCTAGATCAATGCCTAAGGACATTGATGCTGTGTTAACACATATTTAGAAATAGCAGCATGAGCTTGTATATATGTAAAGAAATAAAGTCAGCCAAAGCAGACAGTTTTAAAACAAGTTGTCAGAAGAACGATGAAGATAGGTGAAGAAACAGAGAAGAATGCAAAGGTTACAGGGGCTAGAAGTAAACACTGTTATATACACAACCCTGTTATATACACAAAGGTTACAGGGGCTAGAAGTAAACACTGTTATATACACAACAGTGCTCTGCGGTAGGTACAGGGACAGATACACAAGCTGAATAGTTATGGGAGAAAAGTGGGAAGATACCCACAAACACATGAGGGCTTGAAACAGGATATTTGTACATGGATATTTACCTTTGATGCAAACACACCTATGAATGTGGTGGGAATGGTGGTGGTGGTGGTTAGGTGATGTGAAATTGGTTCCAACTCATAGGGTTCCCAAGGCTGTAAATCTTTACAGGAGCAGAAAGCCTCATCTTTTTCCCTTGGAACTGCTGCTAGTTTTGAACTGTTGACCTTGAGATTAGCAGCCCGACTCTTAACTACCACACGACCAGTGCTCCTGTGGTGGGTATGTTGTTGTTGTTGTTGTCAGGTGCCATCGAGTCGGAACCGACTCATAGCGACTCCATGCACAGCAGAACGAAACAATGCTCGATCCTGGGCCAACCTC
>NW_006408633.1:2615301-2624239 GCF_000296735.1 Chrysochloris asiatica
CTCTTGAAATGGTTGAACATTAACCATTTCCTTTTGGTACAATGACTCTGTGTATTCCTTCCAGCTTTTCTTGATGCATTCTGCATCATTCAATAATTTGCCCAGTGGTGGGTATAGAGGGTGCAAAATAAAGTACAATTATTAAATATTATCAAACACCTTAAGGCAATGCGTATTGTGCTTATGATCAGAGTCTCAGGGGACACCATATTTAATTGGCATAACTTAGCCCACAAAGACAAAGTTCTATATTCTTCTTTGGTGACTACTGACTGGGATCTTAAAAACTCATGAACATAGACTCCCATAAACCTGGAGATGAGAAAGAGAAGAGGGAGGGCAGGTTTATCCAATGGGTGGTGACCTAAGCCCATGGACAAGATCCTAGTCACAGCTAGAGCTGACAGTGAAGCATCCAGCTGATTTGAAGCGAGGAGAGATGGACAAGAACACCTAAACTTGCAGAGAGTACCCATTTGACCTAGCTTTGATGGCTTGATGACCAAAACTTGTTGTTGTTGTTGTTGTTGTTATGTGCCATGGAGTCGGTTCCAACTCATAGGGACCCTGTACAGGTATTCTGAGGCTGTAAATCTTTATGGAAGCAGAAAGCCTCATCTTTCTCCCACAGGATATCTGGTAGTTTCAAACTGCTGACCCTGAGGTTTGCAGCCCAATTCATAACCACTACGCTACCAGAGCTCCTTGAATAGAGGAAGATAATGAAATTTGATAAAGGAAATAAGTGTAAATTGCTATAGTTTGATGAATTTGACTTATACTTATGGATGTACTAGCTCAATATACCAACTGAGAGGGAAGGAGTCTTCAAATCAAGTATCAAACATATCCCCTTTGTACACAGACTTGATAGGGATGGGCAACTTAGACATTGGCTAAGTTGGGGTATGACATAAAGGTACAAAGTGACTGGTTTAAAAATTCTTAAGAGGAAGTTTAGTTTCAGAGTGTGGTGGAAGGTAGAATCCCCACTGAAGAGTTTTCATCATGTCTAGATGGGTCTGGTGAAAGGAGATGGGAATAAGATTCTTATGATTCAATATTATCATGTTATCAATATTCAATTCTTATGTTATCATGGCTAATTGTGATTATCACAACTGTAAAGGTAGAAGTTTTTAACATAAAGGGGAGAGTAGTTAATCTTAAAGTTCAGGAACAGAGAACCCTAGGACCACCAAGGGATAAGAGCATGAGTGGAATGTGGGATTCTATCCAGAAAAGCAGAAACACCAGAGATGGAGGCAAAGATGATGACATAGAGAGTGAGAGCAGATAAGGACTATAGATTCATGAAAAGAGAAAAGCTCTGTGCTGACAGCCAGGAGGCAGACTTGAAGAATGTGTCCTTGGGTTGTTTAAATGATTATATATTCCTGAGTATTTTTGTGCACATCAAAAAACAAACAAAAAAATAAAACAGAGGGAATAGCAGCAAATACTGTTGAATGGTGATGTACGGAGAGGATTGTAATCATTGCAAAGTTATTAAATACAATAGAATGAGTGCAAAACTGATGTTCTCCTATGTAAACTATCACTCAATGAACAATAAAAGCTTTAAAAATAACAATAATAATAATTCATGAGCAGGCATCTAAAGTACAACTATTGGTTTTTCCATGTGTGAAAGAAAGAAGAATGATGAAAATTTGAAGATGCTTGGAATCAACTAGTCCAATAGAACAATGTTGTTGTTGTTGCGTGTCATGAAGTTAATTCCAAGTCATAGCAACCCTGTGTAGGGTTTCTGAGGAGCAGCTGGTGACTGAACACTGACCTTGTGGTCCAGTGCTTATCCTACACCAGGACTCTAATGGTACAATGGAACATGTGACTATCAGTCACAATGACTCTAAGACCAGGAGGACTAGTTGGTGTCTGGCTACCACTATCAACTTCTCTGAAAGGGATCACATTAGAAAGACCCAGATAGAGTGGGAGACAATATGGAACAAAACTCAAATTATAAAAATAGACTAGGCTTCACTGATAGGAAAGAAACCGAGACTATGTCCCTCAACCGCCTTTCATGTCTAGAATTGAACGCATCCTCATTGCCCAATTTTAAGACAACAAGTAGATAGATTGGCATGTAGGGAACACAACAACACTAGTAAGTTATGCTCACCAAAGAATGGTCAGCCATTCAAGTTCAAAAGGTTAATAATCAACCACCTAAGGACAAAATTGAGAAGGGAGGAAGAGGGATAACTGTTGTTACATGGAGGGGATTGTAATCATTGAGATGAAACAAAATGTATGATTTGTTCAATGCAAAACTGGTGATTATCTCTGTAAACCTTCACTAGATTCACAATAAAAAGTTTTAAATAAACAAAAAAACAGTTGCTATCAAATTGAATCCAACTCATTGTAACCACATGTGTGTCCGAATAAATCTGTAATTCATAGGGTTTTCAATCGTTAATTCTTTGGAAGTAGACTGACAGATCATTCTTCCAGGCTACCTCTGAGTGGACTCAAACTTCTTACCTTTCAATTAGCTGTCACAAACAAACACAGTTTGCGCTATCCAAAGACTCCAAATAGATGTTAAAAAACATTATAAGCTGTTTCATTATGGCTTCTCACATTTTAAGCCTGATATTTGAGTTCAGAATCAGTCAAGCTGTTTAAAAGCGCCTCTACACCACAATATAGCCACAATTCTTTTACATCCCAGAGGCCCTTTCTCCTGTGGTTTCTCTCTTCCTAGAAGATGGCTGCTTCCCCTGCTGTCAGAGTAGAATTTTTTTTTTTTTTTCCACTGCCTTCCTCCAGCTGCCTAGAGCCATCAAGAGTTGCTGAGGTTACTGCAAAACACACATTAGCATTAGCCAGTCTTGGGGCAGGCTGAGGTGCCATGGAAATTGTGAAGGGTGGCACAAATGTATGTGCTGCAGGAGCCATAAATTGTAGTGAAACCCTGGGAGAGACTCTCGGAAGAAAAAAGTTTAGGGCAAAAGTGCATCCACCTGGGACAAGGCCAGTGTGTAGATTGGCATGAGCTCTGGATTGTCTGCAGCCAGTGTTCCAGATGTGCACTGAAAAGTCCAGGAAAACACCACAGAAGTGCAGAAACTTTCAAATGTTGTAATGTGCACAGAGAAAAAAAAAAGGCCTCTTTTAAATAGAATTCTGTCAGGGCTCTTGCTACCTGGTTCATCTCTCTGGGCACCAAGGTTTTGATAGGTATATACATATTGTTGTTGTTAAGTGCCATACATGTGGCCACTTTAAAAAAGTATATGACACTAACCATGTCTCCCACAGCACTTTTTACTGAGCTGGTTTAGATAATCCATGGCCATGGCCACACACAACCCAGACACCATACTCACAGTATTGGGGTCTATTAGTGTAGTTAATAGGTTACAATGCAGAACCAGAAATGCTCAGGGCACAGTTGTTTCAGATAGAACAGCCTCTCCACAGCCATGCCCACAGGCAGGCTTCTCCCTCTGACCACTCAGCTCCCTTGGCCTGGCTTCTTCCCTGCTCAGCAATGTTACAAAGCTTTCTTAGGGCTGTTAATAAATGCCCATAGGACACACCACTCCACCAGAAGCCACAGCCTGAAGGCACTTGGTGCTAGTTCTGTGGGTCAGCAAACCTAACCTCAACCCCAATTAAGTGTCTGGCAGCTCCGTACTAGGAAACCAAGCCTCCTGCCCAAAGTCATTGAACTTTTCTTGATTAACTCTGTTAGCATCCAGGACTGAATCTCCCACTTTCTTGTACCCAAATCCATAAGGAAAAGAGTCATTTGGTAGAAGCTACAATGACTAAGGCTAGACTAGACATTTTAAATAATTCACTACATACACCACAGTAATACATCACTTAACATCTATAGGACATTATGTTATTTGAACATTATGTGAATACCATTATTATATACAGGTTACTGTTGTTGTTAAGAGTCTTCCAGTAGTTTCTGATTCATAGTGACCCTATTTAAGGTTTCTTAGGAGTGACTGGTGGGTTTGAACTGCAGACTTTGTAGTTACCAGTCCAGTGCTTACCCAACAGAACCACAAATCCCCAGTTTATGAATGAGTTCCATTCCAAAATTTGTCTTTAAACCTAAATTGTATGTAAGTCAAAATAGCTTGGTATAGTTTTTTTCTAATAACAGTCAGATGTTTGCCTTAGTATAGAGTATATACCATTCTATTTGTTGTTGTTGTTAAGTGCCATCGAGTCGGTTCCGACCCATAGCGACCCTGTACAGGGTTTCCGAGGGTGTAAATCTTTACGGGAGTAGAAAATACCGTTCTGTACATAAAACAAAACAAACCACTAAAGAAGTACTTGTAGATATCATAACATAACTTTAAAATAATAATGCAATAATGATAGTAATAAATGATGTGCATAACAAAGTAGTATCCATTTTTATTACAAACAATTATATATGCATCTTGAATTTTTAATATAATTGACTTTTAAAAATGTTGGGAATGCAATTTAAGTGAGGTCTGCTGTTGCTCAGTAAGACGTTATGTGGTACATGACTGTAGATTCTATACAGTCCAGAGATCTGCATACAACCCAGGAGGTTAAACAAAACAACTTTAACTGACTAAGAGAAAACTGATAGAAAATTTCAAGAAGTGCCAGGCTGACACACAGAAATTTCCAAATTTATGATTGCAAAATAGGATTGGTGATTCTAAATCATATTATGAAGACAAAATAAAATAGGCATATGAAAAATAGATCATTGAAAAAGGAACAGTGGATAAAAATTGGAGAGGAGTTCTTAGGGGAAAACTGTGCTATAAATTCTACTCCAACACTGCACAGAAATGGGTTTGGTGTCTCTCTTCCTACTTCAAGTCTTGCTACAAGGTACTCCAAGGCAACTATCTGAAGAGTTTGAGATGTATGGCTTGGGGATATTCAGAGAAGATACTGGCTAAAAAAAGTCTATGTTAGCAGAGTCAAAGGTTAAGTTCCATAGGGTTTTGAATGCCTGTTTTTTCAGAAGTCAATCACCATGACTTTCTTTCCATGCACCTCTGAATGTACTCAAACTTTTAGTCTTTCTGTTAGTATCTGAGAGCATTAGCCAATTGTACTGCCCAGAGACTAAATAACATAAGCTTTATTTGGTGTATTTGAAAATACAGTTTGGCTTCATCTTGGATCCTCTCCTTGGTGTCACAGGCTGACTAGTGTCCAAAATGGTCTGGACTGGAATTTATGCTTCTTGGGTCCAGTTTGCTATGTCAGCCTTCCCTAAAACACTTACTTGAGAAAATAAATAAACTAACAGATTTGGGCAAACATTTTCTAAAGATGTATTTGTCCTCTGTAATACTCTGTAAAAGGCTGTTGTTGTAGCCCTGGACAATCTGTGTTGGCTGGCACATGCAGCTATCTGTAGTTTCTTTGCCAGGGCAGTTCTGCCTGGGGATGTCCGTCCTTTATGTGGAGCACTGGTGTGGTACTGTAGAATAAACACTAGACTGCTAACTGTAAAGATGGTGGCTCAGGCCACTGCTTGGAAACCCATTACAGGGTCATCATGAGTTGGAACCTGCTTCATGACACTTTCCAACAACAACAACAACTTTCTTTGAACACTTTAGTAATAGAAGTAAGTTCAATCTCAATTTTACAGAAAGCATCACTTCTTATTTCAAATAAACATGTGAAAACATAACTCTTGTTTATTTCAAATATAAATGTCATGATAATTTCTACACAACAAATATGCCTTGTGCAGAAACTTAACCCAAAAGAAGCTCAAGAGACTGACCATGCAATAACTTTCAGCCCAGTATCATTAGATTACATTCTCTATACAACTGACAGTTCAAATGCCAGTAACTATAAACAGAAGAGGCTATCCTTTCACAGAAAACCAGATGTGCAAAGGACGAATGGAAATTCAAAGTTTGGCAATATAGAAAATTTGAAATATAAATGCATGGGGATTTTTCTTTCAATAGTCCTTTAAAAAGACATTAAGAACTTTCTCTTAATGTTAGAATATGGGCTCCCAGTGATTACTTTTTGTGCTATCTGTTAGCCAGTGAAACGCTCGGCACTGCTGTCTAGAAAGAAGACAGAAACTCTGCTATCTCAAGTGCATTTACTACAACATGAAATAAGAGAACAATTTGGTCATTAATCAATACTTAATTTAAAAAATACCACTTGCACAAATAGATCCCATGTACCAGGAGCTTATGGTGATTTATATGTAATGCCCTGATAAAACTCTTATTGTCCATAGGGGGGAAACAAAGATTAAATAGTGAGCTCTTTCTATGCCCAATACTTATATTATCTAGCACATATGGAACCTCACTCTGGCATTTGCTAAGTCTTAAATAGCTCTGTTTCATTTAATTCTCCCAATCACTTGAGAAAGTAAGGCTCCCAGATTCACACCACAAGGCAAAGCAGACTTCGCCTTACTCCCTAAATCTTAGCCAAGGGCAGTCCAGTTCATTGCTCAATTTATTAAATCATTACCTCTTGGAAAAAGAAGGAGACATTAATTTATTTTTAAGCAAAGTGATTATTTCTCCAAAGGAAAATTAATTACCCTCCAAGTATCACCATCTGTTTTAATGACTTCAAACTCAAACTTTGAGAAGGGGCACAGTAACTTTAAAATGTCCCCAATGGTAGGATCCAAATGACTGCTGTCTTTAAGAAGACAGAACAGAATCATCCTGCATCTAAAAGCTAAATATGAGAATGATACTGTATTTCAGTTAGGAGTAACTTCAGAGCTTGTGAAAAGATTCTTCCCACACACAGCATTGGTTGGTTGCTCGGTTAGGTGTGGGGGAGTCAGCTCCGATTTATAATGTCCCTATAGCGTTTCCGAGGCTGTAAATCTTTATGAGAGCAGAAAACCTCATCTTTCTCCTAGGGAACAGCTGGTAGTTTTTGCTGACCTTGAGGATAGCAAGGTCAGTGGCCCACATGGCACTTCTGAGGTGTTACAATCCAAGAGATGTTTCATAATAACTGTAGATTCTTAAAAAAAAATAAAAATAAAAATAAAAAATAAGAAAAAAACAGTTTGCTCTCTATCATTTATTTATTTATTTTAAATGTTTTATTGTGAATTGAATGAAAATTTACAGGGCAGATCATTGGTTTTGCATTTAACAAATCATATACTTTGTTTCATTACAGTGATTATAATCCCATCCATGTACCATCAATTAACAGTATTTCTCTCTATTCATTTTAGCTCTTTTTTAAATACAAACAACAACAACAAAACAAAACAAAAAAACCCACTTAGGCATATATAATAATTTAAACCACCAAAGGGCACATTCTGCAGTCTGCCTTCTGGCCGCCACTTCTCAGTCCCTCTCTTTCTATGAATCTAGAGTCCTCAGCTGCTCCCTCTCTCCATATCCCCGTCTCTGCCTCCATCTCTGGTGTCACTGCTACTCTGGATAATGTGCTGCATTCTTCTTGTGCTCTTCTCCCTTGATGGTCCTAGGGTCTTCTGTTTCTGGACTGTAAGATTAACTATTCCCCAATTTTTGTTACAAAACTTAAACCTTTACAATTGTGACAGTCATGATTAGTCATGATAGCAATTACTCACTATTGAATCATAAGAATCTTACCCCATATCTTTTCACCAGATCCATGTAGACAAGATGAAAACTATTCAGTGGGGACTATATCTTCCACACACACACACACACACACACACACACACACTGCCACATTCTAAAACTAAACTCCTTCATGAAATCTTGTGAGCCAGTCACTTTGTGCATTTATTGCCGCCTCATTTTAGGTAGCCAATGTCTAAGTTGCCTGTCCCTATCTACTCTGTATACAGAAGGGATGGCATTGATATTTGATGTGAAGACTCTTTTCCTCTCTGTTGGTATTTAGAGGTACTACATCCATGGGTATAGGTCAAGTTCATCAAATTGTAGCAATTTACCCTCAGTTCCTTTATTAAAAAAATTTTTTTTAAATCTTCCTCTAGCTGAGTTCTGATTATCAAGCCATCAAGGCTAGGTGAAACGTGTATTGTCTGAAAATTTGGGTGTTTTTGTGCATCTCCCCTCACCTCATATCAGTTGGATGCTTCACTCTCACCTCTAACCCTCTATAGCTATGTCCTTGTCCATGGGATCAGGTGTCCCCACTTTGGGCCAACCAGCCTTCCTCTTCTCTCTCTCATCTCCAGGTCAACGGGAGTCAATGGACCATGGTTGAAATCAGCCCATATTTTCATTGTTGCTTTTCCCCCTCTTCCACTCAACAGTAGACCAATGTGGTCACCAGTATGCTTACATGCCTGTCTCTACCATTTATTATGCATTTACTATATGCCAGACTATATGCAGAGGATACCAAAGTAATGCTTCTGTTGCTGTTAACTCCTAATAAGTCAATTCCAGATCAGCCACTCTACATACAATTGAATGAAATTCAGCACAATCCTGCATCACCCTCACATTCATTGATACATTCGAGTATACTGTCGCAGCCACTGTGTCAATTCATATTACTATGGGTCTTCTTCTTTATCACTAACTCTATACTTTAGCACTAGACTACGAACCACAAGGTCAACAGTTCAAACCCACCAGTAGCTCCTTGAAAACCTTATACAGTGTCACTATGAGTAAAAACTGATTCAACAGCACAAACAACAATTCTTGACCAAACATGATGTCCTTCTTCTAATAATATGTCCATGGTATGTGAGACAAACTCTTACCATCCTCACTTATAATTGTGAGGATTGCACTTCTTCCAAGACAGATTTGTTTATTCTTCTGGCAGTTGATATATTCAATATTCTTGACCAACATTTTAATTCAAACATCGAGCCTTCAGTCTTCCTTATGAGTTACCTACATTCAAATACACATGAGAAAATTAAAAACACCATGACTTGATTTAG
>NW_006408633.1:2626859-2628555 GCF_000296735.1 Chrysochloris asiatica
AATGAAATTCTCTTAGGAAAGTCCTTGCTACACTCAAAGAATAGGAAAAAAAATTCTAGCTACAGTCAAAGAATAGAAATAAATAAATAAATAAATAAATAAATTCCTTCACACAACTTTCCTGAAATTTTACTCACCAATGCAGCTTCCAATTTTCTTAAAACTTCATATTAAGCCCCACAGCATTCCTGTATCCTTTGAGAAAAATCTATCAATATTGTCCCCTTTGAAGTCCTACAAACAGTTGCCATGAAGGTCCGAGTTGAATTCTCTGTCTTGGACTTTACTGAGCTTATCTGATCCCCTTGGAAGACACTAGTTTTGATAGACCGTTTTTTAAAGGTAAACTGATACAAAGACAAGTGCATTACTGAGAGAATTTGTCTGCAACAATTTACTGCTCACAGAGACATGTTTAAGCAGTATTGTTTGGCATAAACCTGTGCATGGACTCCTAGTGTGGAGCTGTAGGATAAGCTCTGGACTTCAAACTACAAGGTCTGCAGTTCAAACCCCACAGCTGTTCCTCAGAAACCCTATAAAAGTAGAGACCTACTGGAGGACACTCAACAACAATATTATGGCCTGAAATCCTCGCCGTAATACTTGTTGACTTGCCCTAGCATAGTCAGGCACCTTAATTATTTGTTTAACATGCACTTTGAAAAAATATGGTAAAAGGCTACAACTGTGATGCACATCTCTTGTTTTAAAGCACACAGGGTCCCTTTGTTCTGTGAGAAAAATGTCCTATTGGTCTTTGTACAGGTTCTTCATAAGCAAAATTAAGTGTTCTGGATTTTACATTTTTCACAATGTTATCCATAATTAGTTATGATCCACAAAGGCGTTTGACTACACAGATCATAACAAATTATGGATTACATTGGGAAGAATAGGAGTAACAGAACATTTCATTGTGCTCACATAGAACTGGTATAAAAACTAGAAACAGTCATTCTGAAACAACAGGGAAATACTATTTATTTTAAAATTAGAAAAGATGTGCATGAGAGTTATTTCTTTTCAGCATATTTATTCAGTGTTTTTTTCAAAACAAATAATCTGAGAAATTAGATATTATAAAGAAGAACATGGTGTAAGGTCTGGAGGAAAACTCATTAGCAGCCTGCAATATGCAGATGACACAACCTTACCTGTTGAAGGTAACTTGAAGCTCTTACTTTTGAGAATCAAAGATTACATCCTTCTGTATGGATTATGCTTCAACATAAGAAAAAACCCTCACAACTTCATCAGTAAGCAACATCATGATAAATACAGAAAAGATTGTCAGAATTTAATTTCACTGTAGTAGCTTAAAAGAGGGAAGGAAGCTTCACAGCAAGGATCAGTCCCACCTCCTGTGCACATAGGGTTAATAGGGATGGTAGGGATGGGCAACTTAGACATTGGCCACCTAAAATGGAAGGCTTATAAAGGCACAAAGTGACTGGTTTACAAGTTTTCAAGAGGGAGTTTAGTTTCAGAGGGTGTGGGGGAAGGTAGAATCTCCACTGAGTGGTTTTCAACATGTCTAGACAGGGTTGGTGAAAGGAAATGGGGATAAGACTCTTGTGGTTCAGTAGTGAGCAATTATTTTTTTATTGCAATTGTTGCAAATGTAAAGGTAGACATCATGTAACAAAAAAGGGGAGTGATTGATGTTGTAGTCCAGGAGCAGAGGACCCTGGGA
>NW_006408633.1:2629555-2660317 GCF_000296735.1 Chrysochloris asiatica
ATAGCTTACTGGTTACAAAGAGACTGGAGGAATTTGAGACTATGGTCCTCAGTCCCTGTTCATATTTGCAATGGAATTCACCCTTTGGCCCAATTTTCAGGTATATAGGAGGGACAACAACACTAGTAAGTTAAGATCATCGTGGAACGCGCAACCATTCAAGATAAAAAGCGCAACAAGAGCAGTTGTTGTTTTTTTTTTATTATGTACCTTCCAGTCAGTACTGACTCATAATGACCCTATGCAAAACAGAATGAAACACTGCCTGGTCCTGTGACAACCTCACAGTCATTGGTACATTTGAGCCCATTTTTGCTGCCACTGTGCAAATCCATCTCATTGGAGGTCTTCTTCATTTTCTGCAACCCTCCACTTTACCAAACATGACATCCTTCTCCAGGGACTGATCCCTCCTGATACTATGTCCGGAGTATGAGAGATGAGGTCTGGCCATCCTGGAGGCCAGGAGGGTGAAATGGAAATAAGAACCACTAGGGAGGATGTAGGATAACTTGTTACATGGAGGAAACTGGAATCATTGAGATGAAAATAAAGTGTGTGATTTGTTAAATGTAAAACTGATGATCCACTCTGTAAACCTGAATGTAAAACTAATGATATGCTCTGTAAACCAACACTCAAGACATAATAAAAAGCTTCATAAAAATCAGTAATAAATGTTAGATACTGTCCAAAGCATTTTCTCTAAAAAAAAATAAATAAATAAAAATAAAGGATAATCCTGCAAGATGACCAACTAGGCAAACATATTACACAGACCATCTACAACAAAGACATGAGGCCAAATGAAAATGATAAATAAAATAATACTGTAAACCTGAATTTCAGAGGAAAGGGTAGAGAAGTATATTAAGTATTGACTTGAAGAAGTTAAGTCAGGGCTTTTGCAGACGAGTTGACTACTGGCTCCCTGAGTTGGTATGGCCATGTTGAAATTTTGCTAGCAGCATTGGATACAGATGGTGGTCTGATGGTACAGATGCACTCCAGTTACTGATGATGAGAAAAGTGCTATTGTCTCTTTTTCCCCACACTGTCCTGGTGACCAAACTGTACCTTCACCTACTCCCTTCACAGCCTCTACTCTGCCAAGGGTCAGAGCTGTGATATTGTGAATCAGTTACCAGATGCACCTGCTTCTCTGTGTCTGGAAGCATATGAACTCTACGTATTCAAACCAGAACTTGGAGAGATTGTTCCATTGATGACCCTGGACTAGCAGGAAATCTCGCAAGTAGTTGTCCTGTCCCTAGATTTTACGTAGGTCTGAAAGTGTTCTTTATGTAAACTGAGACCCTGATCTCAGCTTCCATTAGCACCTGCCTGAACTACTTCTGGATTATGTGTCCTGACAATAGACGAAATCTATACAGACAGGAACTCCATTGAGAAACATCTTGTGACCTCCTTAGTTAGCAAAAGGTACCGATCCGTAGCCAGTACCCTGTCCTCCCTGACAGTTTTCTCCTTTCTGTGTCCAGCCAATGTCCTAGTTCTTTTCCTTTCTTTGTTTTTTTTTTTTTTTTTGCAGTTGGTGATGGTGGTGGTGGTTCTTTGTTTTTGTTTTTTTCTTATTTTTCTCTCTCCTTTCCTTTGCTTTTACCCTCTTTCTCTGCTTTCATTTCTTCTTCTTTTCATTTGTTTCTCTTCTGTTTTTTACACTCATGTCTTAGTTATCTAATGCTGCTATAACAAAAATACCACAAGTACATGACTTTAATAAGCAGAAATGTATTTGTTTACAATATCTCAGAGACAACATACTATTTCAGTTCACACAAATAAACAAAATAAAATGGTAAAATAAGTGATCAAAATGCAGAGCTGGAAAATATTATTGAGGAAAAAAAAATGTTGAAGCTATCTGATATAATAATTCAAAAGAATGATACTAAGTACAGTCGACAGAATGAGAGAAAGATTGAGAAAGTTGCAGACGAAAGCCAAAAGGACACAGATAAAAAACTTTAGACGAATTCAGAAAAATACTACAAGTGCAAAGGTACACAATAAAAGAAAAATCAGCATAATACAAAATCTACAAATAGAACACCTGAAGATCAATACTGAGACTTCATAAACGAATACATTGAAAGGGCAAAGGAGTAGATTTGAATCAATGCAAAACTAAATTTGTGAGCTTAACAACAAATTTTTCAATACTAGTCATGTTGTTGTTGTTGTTGTGAAGTGCTGTCGAGTCAGTTCCAACCCATAGAGACCCTGTATAGGATTTCCTAGGAGCAGCTGGTGAGCTTCAACTGCAGACCTTGCAGTTCAAATAGCTTTGCAATCTGGCACATTAACGCACAGCACCACACCAGGACTCCATACTAGCCAGGTAGAGGAATGAAAATCTGAAGCCTAAGATTTATGTAGGGTGCCATCAAGAGGAATAGCTTACATGTGATCAGAATTCCAGAACAAAAAGATACAGAGCATAAAAAATTATAGAAGACTTGTTGGAAGAAAATGATCTTTTAATGAAAGATGAGAAAACAATCCTTGAAGAAGCTGAAGGAATCCCTAAAAAAATAGACTCCAAAAGAAAATCACCTAGACAAATTAAAATCAAATTTCCAAAGCCAAAGTAAAGGAAAGAATCCAAAGACTAGCTCAGAAAAAACTAAAAGTCAACAATAAGGGAGAACCAATGAGAATAAGTTCTAATTTCTCAGCAAAAACTCTGTAGGCAGAAAGACAAGGGGATGACATATATAAAATTATAAAGAAAAATATTGCCACCCAAGAATCATATGCTCAGAAAAAAAGTGTCTCTCAAAAATCATGGTGAAATCAGGACATTTCCAAATAATCATAAATTAAAGGAATTTGTATAAACCAGACCAACTTTACAAAAAATGCTAATGGGAGTTATTTTAACAAAGAACTAACAATAGCAGGTAACAACCTGAGAGTCAAAATACATGACAACACTACCCGGAAGTCAACCCAGATGCTATTGCTGTTGTTAAGTGCCATAAAGTCGATTCTGCTTCACAGCTATCATATATAGGGTTTTGAAAACTCTAAATCTTTGCACCACCACTTGTCTGTAAGTTTGTCGTACTGTGGTGGCTTGTGAGTTTCTGTGATTCTATGCCACTGGTATTTTAAATAACAGCAGGGTCACCCATGGTGGACAGATTTCAGATAAGCTTCCAGACAAAGACAGACTAAGAAAGAGGAGTGACAAAATACTTCCGAATATTTAGTCACTGAAAGCCTTATGAATAGCAGAGAAACACTGTCAGATAGAGTGCCAGAAAATGAGCCTCAGGTTAGAGGGCACTCAAAATCTGACTGGGGAAGAGCTGCCTCCTCAAAATAGAGTTGATGATGATGACATGAATGGAGTAAAGCCCGTGGGAGAAAATCCTGTGGGACCTTCATTTGCTGATGGGGCACAACTCAAAATGAAAGAAACAGCTGTAACATCTATTAATAATTGGAACATGAAATATACGAAATATGAATCTAGGAAAATTGGAAATTGTCAAAAATGGAATAAATAAACATCAATATATTAGGCATTAATGAGCTGAAATGGATTGGTATTGGCCATTTTGAATCTGACAACCACATGGTTTACTATTCCAAGAATGGCAAATAGAAGAGGAACAGTGTTGCATTCATTGTCAAAAAGTACATATCCAAATCAGTCATGAGGTACAATGCTGTCTGTGATAGAATAATATCCATGTGCCTACAGGGAAGCCCAGCTAATACCACTATTATTCAAATTTATACACCAACCACTAAAGCCAGTGAAGATGAAATAGAAGAATTCTAACAACTTCTTCAATTTGAAAATAATCAAACATGCAATCAGTATGCATTGATCATTACTGGTAATTGGAATGCAGAGGTTGGGAACAAAGAAGAAGCATCAGTAGTTGGAAAATATGGCCTTGGTGGTAGAAATGATGCTGGAGATTGCTTGATAGAATTCTTTAAAATTAATGATTTTTTTTTCCTTTCAATTACCTTCTTTAGACAACACAAGAGACGATTATACACATGGACCTCACTGGATGGAATACACACATATCAAATTGACTACATCTGTGGGGAGAGATGGTTGAAAAGCTCCATATCATCAGCCAAAACAAGGCCAGGGGCAGATTGTGGAACAGACCATCAATTGCTCATATGCAAATTCTAACTAAAACTGAAGAAAATGCAAACAAGTCCATGAGAGCCAAGACACGGCCATGAATATATCCCACCTGAATTTGGAGATCATCTGAAGAGCAGATTTGATACATTAAACACTAAAGACCAAAGATGGAAGAGTTGTGGGATGACATCAAGAACATCATATAGGAAGAAAGCAAAAAGTCATTAAGAAGACAAAAAAGGAAAAAGATCAAAATGGATGTCAGAAGAAACATTGAAACTTGTTCTCCAGTGTAGAGATGCTAAAGTAAATGGAAGAAATGAGTAGGTACAAGAGCTAAACAGAAAAGTTCAATGATCAGCTTAAGCAGACAAAGTCAAATATTACAACAAAATATGCAAATATTTGGAGTCAGAAAGCTAAAAAGGAAGAACATGCTCATCATTTCTCAAGCTTTGGGAACTGAAGAAAAAATTCAAGCCTCAACTTTTATTATTGAAGGATTCTCTGGGCAAATTATTGAAGGATGCAGAAAGCATAAAAAGAAGATGTAAAGAACACACAGAGTCACTGTACCAAAAGGGAATAGTTGATGTTCAACTGTTTCAAGAGGTAGCATATGATTCAGAGCCAATGATACTTAAGGAGGAAGTCCAAGGTGCATTAAAGGAATTGGCAAAGAACAAGGCACAAGGAATTGATGGAAAAAACATTGAAATCTTTCAAGAAAGTGAAGTGGCACAGGAGGCACTCACTCATCTCTGCCAAAAAATTTGGAAGACAACTATCTGGCTAACTGATTGGAAGAGATCTGTATTTGTGCCAATTCCAAAGAGAGGTGACCCAATGGAATGTGGAAATCATCGGACAATCTCTTTGATATCCCATGTGAGTAAAGTTTTACTACAGGTAATAAGGAAATAGCTGCAAGCATACATTGACAGAGAACTTCCAGTAGTTCAAGCTGGATTCAGAAGAGGATTTTCAATGAGGGAGACTATTGCTGATGTCCAATGGATCTTAGCTGAAAGCAGAGACTACCAGAAATATGTTTAACTGTGCTTTATTGACTATGCAACGGCTTTCGATTGTGTGGATCATGAGAAGCTATGAACAATATTGCAAATAATGAGTAATTTTGAACATTTAATTTTGCTCATGAGGAATCTGTACATGGACCAAGAGGCAGTTGTTTGAACTGAACATGGGAACACTGAATGGTTTAAAATTTTAAAAGGTGTGTGACAGGGTTGTATTCTTTCACCATATATATTCAACCTGTATGCTGAGCAAATAATCTGAGAAGCTGGGTTATATGAAGAAAAACATAACATCAGGATTGGAGGAAGACTCATTAACAACCTGTGATTTGCAGATTATTCAACCTTGCTTGCTGAAAGTGAAGTAGACTTAAAATATTTACTGATGAAAATAAAGAACACAGCCTTTGGTATGAATTGCATCTCAATGTAAAGAAAACAAAAATCCTCACCACTGGATCCATAAACAACATTCTTATCAGTGGAGAAAAGATTAAAGTTGTCAAGGACTTCATTCTTCTTGGATCAACTATCAACATACATGGAAGCAGCTGTCAAGAAATCAAATGATGTATTGTATTAGATAAATCTGCTGCACAAGACCTTTTTAAACTGCTGAATGCCAAGATGTCAGCTTGAGGACTAAGGTGCACCTGACCCAAGCCATGTATTTTCAATAACCTCATATGCATGTGAAAGATGGATAATGGATAAGGAAGACCATAGAAGAATTGATGCTTTTGAGCTGTGGTGTTAGAAGAGAATATTGAAAGTGCCATAGGCTGCCAAAAGAACCAAGAGATCTGTTTTGGAAGAAGTGCAGCCAGAGTGCTTCTTGGAGGCTTGGATGGCCAAACTTTGTCTCTCATACTTCAGACATATTGTCAGGAGGGACCAATGTCAGAAGAATATAATGTTTGGTAAGGTGAAGCAACAGAGAAAAAGCGGAAGACCCCCAATGTGATAGATTGGCAAAGTGGCAGCAACAATGGGCTCAAGCATGGCAACAATTGTGATGTTGGCCCAGGACCGAGCGGTGTTTCGTTCTGTTGTATATAAGGTTGCTGAGTCAGTACCATGTCGTTGGCACCTAACAACAATAACAAATCTTTGCAGGAGCAACTGATAGACTTCATCTTTCTCCCCTGAAGCAAATGGTGGGCTCAAACTAACAAGCTTTTGGTTCACAATCCAGTGTTTGTCTCCTTGATGATACTCTCAGATATGTTACAGTTGCTAAGTGCCACAGTGTCGGTTCCAACCCTGCACAGGGCTTCCAAGGAGCAGTGGGTGGGTTCGAATAGCCAACTCTGTAGTTCAAACTGACCTTGGGTCCAGTACTCATCATATTTAAATTAAATAAACCTTATTGGTAAGCACCATCAAGTCAGTTTACAAGACTGAAAATAAGGAACTAGAGATATCAATTTATAATGAACAAATCTATACAACAAAATGATAGGATAGTGGAGTTATAGAAATTCCAAATGGTGAATAAGTCAGGTAAATTTCAAAACAGAACAATCTGTTTTAAACTTGTAAAGAAATTACAAGGCAACCTCAAATAAAATTAATAAGCTATCTCATCAAAATAACAAAGAGGAAAGCCATAAATGTTTACTAATCATTAAAGCAATAGCAATGAAGAAAATGTCAAGAAAACCCACAAACAAAATGATCTTAGTACATAAAATTATGTGAATGAAAGAAAAAAGCAGCACCCCCACAAAAAAAACAACAAAAAAACAATAGCAATTAGTTTATACCTATTAATCATTGCATTGAATGTAAATGGGTCAAATGCATCAGTCAAGAAAGAGTGAGTCTACTATGTAAAGTTAAAGAAAAATGATGAATCTGCAAAACAACTCATCACATGGATACAGCTGGAAAACAATAGCCCAAGTGAAATTAGTCAGTCATAGAATGATAAATATTGTAGGAGACCACTATTATAAAAAGTCAAGAAAAGATTTCCACACTAAAAAAACAAAATGCTCTTTAATGGTTACCAGAAATGGGAGGGAAGGATGAGTAATTCATTGGCTAGAGAGTAGATAAGTGTTAACGTCAGTGAAGTGGAAGGCAATATACATTAAGAGAAAGGTGGGCAGAAAAATGAAGAAGGCATAGGAAGACATCAGGGGAAGTGCAAGAATTAAAGGGAGCAGAGGTTGTTGTTGTTGTTGTTGTGAAGTGCTGTCAAGTTGATTCCAACCCATAGTGACACTGTATAGGGTTTCCAAGAAGCAGCTGATGAGCTTGAACCGCTGACCTTGCAGTTCAAAGACTTTGCAGTCTGACACATTAGCCCACAGCGCCAAACCAGAAATACTCTTATATAAGCAATCCTACAATAACAATGATCTTTGGGTAGATACATGGGCAGACAAGCAGGCTGAATGGGTATGGGAGGTATAATAGGAGTATACCCCCAAATAAATTACAGGTTTGACAGAGGATAGGTTTGGCATGGGTATTACCTTTGCTGCAAACATATCCATGAATGTGATGGAGTATAGAGGGGGTATCGTTATAAAAACTTCTTAAACATTATAGGGGATATAGTTATGAAAACTTCTTATACAGTACCAAGCACCTTAGAAGAATGAGTTGCTGGGTCTTGTGGAACACTATGGTTTATTGACATAATGCATTTTTCAATGACAGTGTTTGTATCCTACTTTGGTGAGTAGCAACTGGATTCTTAAAAGCTCCTGATGGCCATCAATTGGCGTTTCCCTGTATGGAGAAGTGAAAGGAGATGAAAACTGAAGTCACTTGGAAACAGTCCACTGGACTAATGGACCACAGGAATATCATTCTCCATGACTCTGAGACCAGAACATAATGGTGCCCATCTACCATGACGAACTGCTCTGAGAGATTCTCAATAGAGTGTCCTGCCTGGTGCAGGTCACTCCTTGGCTCAATTTTCAACTTACCAGTATTTATTTAGGAGGGACAACAACAGGGAAGTATTCACACCATAGAATAGTAAATCATTTTAGATTTAAAAAAAAAAAAAAGAGTAGCATTTACCTAGGACAAAATTTAGAAGAGTTACAAAACAAGGAGGAATGGAAACAAGAAAAAAAAGTGGGATAAGTGATGTGCCATTGAACAGACTAGACTCATTGAGATGAAACGAAGTGCTTGAACTGTTGAATGTAAAGCTGATAACCTGCTCTGTAAACCTTGACTCAATTCACAATAAGAAGGTAAAAATAGAAAGAAAAAAAGAAATTCAAGGATAGATTGCACTGACAAAATCTACTACAAAAGACCTAGTTAATGTGTTATAAAAAACAAAGTTGTCTTTTTGAGGACTAAGGTATACCGTATCTAAGCCATGGTCTTTTCAATTACCTCACATGCACTTGAAAGGTGGACAATGAATAAAGAAGACCACAGAAAAATGAAAACATTTTAATTATACTATTGGTAAAGAGTATTAATATACCATGGAATATCAGAAGTAACAAATTTCTCTTAGAAGAAATATAGCCAGGATGTTCATTAGAAGTTTGGTAAGACTTTGCCAAACTTTTCTCTCTTGGAGAAAGATACTATGCTTGATAAATGAGAGGGTCAACAAAAAAATAATAAGATGCTGAATGAGATGGAGTGGCTTCAAGAATGGGTCCAAATATAGCAACAATTATGAGGATGGTATAGGATCAGACAATGTATTTATTCTATTATATATACCTCAACAGCAACTAACAACCACATATACTTGCTCATATGGCTAGTTAGGGATACAGTGATGAACAACAAAGTACCCTGGCTCTAAGAAACACATAGATTATTGATGGAGATAATAAACTAGGATAAGTCTGTGATAGTGTTATGTATGTGATATAAATGGCAACCAAAACTGGATTCCTGGTGTGGCACTGTGGGTCAGTGCGCTGAACTGCAAATAAGTTTGAACCACAAGGTCAGTGGTTCGTGCTAACCAGTCACTCATTAGAAACCCTGCACAGGGTCACTGTGGGTTGGAACTGACTCAACAGCACTTAACAACAACAACACAACCAATAATATTAGTTATAATTTATTATCCAGTATTCACTCCTTTGCTAAGCACTCTATATGGGATTTTCTCATTTAGCCCTCATACCTCTATTAGATAAAAGCTATTATTGTATTTCACAAATGTGCATGTTACAGCTCAGAGAGGTTAGGGAATATGTTCAAGATAGAAAAATTGCAAAAATAGTACCAAGTCCCCACATATACCTCCCCTGAATTCAGTTTTCTCTACTGTTATCATTTTACATTTGCCAAATAAAAGAAGTCAATATTGACACATTACTATTAAATCAACTCAAGAGTTTCTTTGGACTTTACCATTTTTATCCACCAATATCCATTTTCCATCCCAGTTTTCCATTTAGGATACCATATTGTGTTCAGTTGTCATGTCTTCATTGGATTGTGAGAGTTTTTCAAACTTGTTTGGCATGACCCTAACAGTTGTTTATGAGTTCTGCTCATATACTTTGTGGAATATCCCTCAATTTTTAATATTCTTTTGTTCTAAAATCCTACATTAGTTCAGTGTGAAGTATATCTGTGCATTTTGTGTACTTAAACCCAAAGAACTTTGAGGAGGGGAATATGCTAAAGTATACTGTATTTCTTTCCTAGCATTGCCAAAACACAGGACCACAAATTGTGTGGCTTGTAAGAACAGGTATTTATTTTTCTCTTAATTCTGGAGGCTTGCAGTCTAAATGAAAGGTGTTGGTAAGGTCATGCTACTTGCACAGACTCTAGGGAAAGATTCTTTCTGGTCTCTTCTGGCTTTCCGTAGCCCCAGATGTTCCATGCTTGCAACTGCAACATAACTCCATTGTCACATAGCCATGATTTTTTTTTTTTTTTTTGGCTCTCTCTTTAGCTCTTCTTCACTGATATAATAACAGCCCTAAGATTACAGAGGACACTCCATTACACTTTGTAATGTTAATTGATAATAATCTTTAAAGACCCTATTTCCAAACAAAATCCTAGTTGCAGGTACCAGGAGCTAGGCATTCTACAGAAATTTTTGGAGGGCACAATTCAATGCAAAACATATACTAAGTAATAAGAGGAAGCACATAGGAACATTCTGGAGAGTTGGAAATGTTCTAAATCATGTTCTAAATCTAAATCACGAGAGCAGTAACGTGTATGTGTGGATTTGTTTGTTCCTCCAGTGTTGGTAGTTGTTATTGGTAAGTGTCACTGAGGTGGTCCTGACTCATAACAGCCTTGTATAGGGTTTCTGAGAGTGACTGGTTAGTGTGAATAGCACACCTTACAGTTAGCAGCCCAGTGCTTATTCTATAGCACCACACCCGGACTTCTAAAGTGGTTGTTGTTGTTGTTGTTAAGTGTCGTGGAGTCGGTTCCGACTCATAGCGACCCTGTACAGGGTTTCCGAGGCTATAAATCTTCAGGCGAGCAGAAAGCCTCCTCTTTCTCCCGCGGAACAGCTGGTAGTTTCGAACTGTTGACCTTGCGGTTCACAGTCCGATTCATAACCACTACGCTACCAGAGCTTCTTTCTAGAGTGGTATGAGTTAGTAATTTCTAAATTATATTCTATGCATTCTAAACCTGAGGAAATGAGTAAATATACTTAAAAAAATTGGGAGACAGATTTTTCTCACTGCTGGAGAAGGGAGTTAAAAATAAAAGAGAGGAGAAAAACAGACTTTCTTGGGAAATTCCAAATAAACAGTGGAAATCAAACATTACTGACCCTCTGGTCAGATTCCATCTTAGATATGTTTTGCTTGAAGTAAACTTCAATTTTGGCTTTACAGTGGTTTGAGTTTGCTCATTTTAAAAATTGGTAACAAATTTTAAATGGTGACTCTGTGTTTTGTCTGAACATGAGGGTAGATTTCAGATATGCAAAGGAAGGCATGGAATCCCTGAGCCTCTGGGCCATAGTCAGTTTTCAGCAGTTGCTTAGCAATTGTTACTTTTTCTACACAGCTATGTTGTTTCCCTCAACTCTACTTGTACCACCTCCTTTCTTTATTTGGATTTTCTGTCAGTTCTTGGTAAGTCATTTGGTTAGCAACTAACCCCTCACCACTGGTGTCATCCAGCTGATTCAAATGACATTTGGTGGGATTTTCAATGGCTGGCTGTAATCTTTTCAAAGTAGATCATTCTTCTTTAGCATTTCTGGGGGATTAAAATGTCATCCTTTAGGCTAGGAGTCAAGTTTAGAAGGAACAGAATAGAATTTGGGAATAAGTAATCCATGTAATTGGGGAAGCAAGTCTATTCCCACACATATGCTACCATTCTGATCATATAAAACATTGCCATCATTCAAGAAGGTTCCTCAGGGCCACTGCAGGACTCCTAGTAACCCTCTGGAAAGGCTTTAAAATTACTAAACAGTTAAACCTTAGTTAAAGGAATAAATTTTCTTGAAACAGACATATGGTTGAGAATAGTGATCACCCTAGAAGAGGGAGAAAATACACTAATATTAACTAGACCTAGACAGACACTACAATCTTTCCACAGAAATAAATGTATTTCAATGTTTGATGGTTACATACCTCCATTCTCCTTGACCCTTGCCTGAACTCTTCATGTCAGAAAAAGCCTCACCAGGAAACTTGCACAAAGATAAAGCAAACAAGCTTCTGTATGTCATGTTTCCTTTCTGTGGAAGGTGAATACCAGAGGGAGGTAAAATATCCTCACTCAAGTGATTCTAAATTTGCAGAGTGAAAAGGATTTATAATGAAGTCATGTTGCTTCTTTTTCTCGTTAAGAATCAGTAGGGTTGTTGGATTTTGTGACATCGCACTGGTAAACCCCCCTGCCCCCCAGAGATAGGATGCTTGTTTATTGATGAGTCTAATTTTCAAAGTTTCTGACTTTGCTAGCTACAAATCCGAAACCTCCTTCTCTACAGTCACCTTAGAATAAATGCACTATATAAAATATAAGAAAAAAAATCTGTTGTTATTAGTTGCCCAGTGAGTCAGTTCAGACTCATGGCATCCCCACATGTGCAGAGCAGAACTGTAATATATGAAGTATTCAAGGCTGTAAGCTTTCAGAAGCAGATCTCCATGTGTTTTTTCTGAGGTGTTTCTAGGTGGGTTTGAACCACCAACCTTTCAGATAGTAGTCTAATGCTTAATGACAAAGGTTCTAAAGAGACTGAATCCTGATCAAATAAAAACAAAATGTTAGGATATGCTTTGTGATTTTAAATGAGTTCATGTCTATTTTGTTTGGCTACATAGGTTTCAGATGTGCAAATGAAAACAGATTTGGAGAAAAGATAGTGGGAAAAGCTGAATCTTGTTATTAAGTAAAGTGAGAATTAAGAATTTACAAGGACAATCTAGAAAAGGAGCATGGAAGAAGCATCAAAACTGGTAGGTGTACGACCCTCCACAGAGCACGTAACCAGTGAAAAGTATCCATGGAGAATTAAGGGCAGGGATTTGGCTTCTAATAATTTGCTATCAATAGCAAGGTTCTACTAGGTAGAACTGTCCATATTCATGCTTACCTTTATAGGAAATTGAGCATAGACAGTGTCCTATTTAGGATCAGTGTCAAAAATGGCAAGTCAGAGATGAAAGAGCAACTGTAGGACAGCACCAATGACAAGAAGTCAGTAGAGCCAGGTCATTGGATATCATTGTTGTTGTTGTTATGTGCCGTGGAGTCGGTTCCGATTCATAGCGACCCTGCACAGGGTGTCCGAGGCTGTAAATCTTTACGGGAGCAGAAAGCCTCATCTTTCTCCCGCAGAACAGCTGGTAGTTTCGAACTGCTGACCTTGTGGTTCGCAGCCCAATTCATAACAACTACGCTACCAGAGTTCCTTGTTGTTGAATGTCATCAAGTTGATTCCAACCCATAGTATAACAGAGTTTCTAAGGAGCAGCTGGTGAGCTTGAACTGCCGACCTTGCAGTTCAAATTGCTTTGCAGACTGGCACATTAACCCACAGTACCATACATTGGATATAGGTGACCATAAAAGCATTTTAAAAAACAAAACAGTTTGCCATAGAGTTGATTCCAACCTATAGTGACCCTATGTGTGTCAAAGTAGAACTCTGCTTCACAGGGTTTTTCATGGCTAGTTTCTAGACATCATGCTTGGTAAAGCAGAGAGTCAATGACAAAGAGGAAGATCCCCAACAAGATTGATTGACATAGTGGTAGCAACAATAGACTCAAACATCACAAAATTGTGAGAATGATGCAGTACCAGGCAGTGTTTTGTTCTGTTCATAGGGTTGCTTTGACTCAGAAAGAACTCAATGGCACCTGTCATTATTGTTGTTGTTGTTAGGAGCTATCGAGTTAGTACCAACTCATAGTGACCTTATGCACAGCAGAACAAAACACTGCCTGATCCTGGGCCAACCTCACTACTGTTGCCACGCTTGAGTCCATCGATGCTACCACTTGGCCAATTCATCTCACTGGGGTTCTTCCTCTCCTTCTCTGACCCTCCACCTTACCAAACATGATAGTCTTCTCCAACAACTGGTCCCTCCTGACAATATGTCCAAAGTATGAGAGATGAAGTTTGGCAATCCTAGTCTCTAAGGAACACTCTGGCTGCACTTCTTCCAACAAAATCTATTGGTTCTTTAGGCAGCCCATGGCACTTTCAGTATTCACCTCCAACATCATAACTCAAATGCATCAATTATTCTACGTTCTTCCCTATTTACTGTCCAGCTTTTGCTTGCATATGAGGTTATTGAAAATACCATGGCTTGGGTCACCTAGCAACAACAGAAATGATAGTTTTTGGAAGCAGAGTGTCAGGACTTTCCACCAAGTACTTAAGCATTTGTGCCCCCCAGAAATTGAAAGCATAAGCTTTGGGGAATTTTCAGAAAGCCTAGGAAAGGAAAGGGACTTTCCAAAAATTGAAGAATAGGGGATGAACCAATCTTGCCTAATCCAAAGAGACAAGGTGACCTCAGTTCCCATCAGTTACTAATGTATTACTCATAATATGCAAG
The DNA here is from genome assembly GCF_000296735.1 of Chrysochloris asiatica. Lineage (NCBI taxonomy): Eukaryota > Metazoa > Chordata > Mammalia > Afrosoricida > Chrysochloridae > Chrysochloris > Chrysochloris asiatica. The sequence goes on from NW_006408633.1 coordinate 2,643,765, forward strand.
TGGCTCAAAGACTTATGAGCCTTATCAAGTGCTGAGATTTTGTACAGTTCTAACCATCTGCTTTCAAACATCTCTATTCACCTGCCTCCTTTAAAGCCTGAGCAGTTTGAAATCAAGCACAATAGTAAATCTCTAATGTTCTACCTCATTTATATTATCAACTAGCCTGCCCAATTGCTACAGCCCGAACCCAACACTGAGCCTCGTCAATCTCATATTAATGCAATTAAGTAGTTAATTTTTCTAGTATGTGCACAGCTGACTCCATTAAAATACTAATAGTCCTTATATTGCAGTGTCCAACAAAAATCAAAGCAGTAATATCTGAAAAAATGTTGAGAAATTAAAAACTGAAAGCACAGAGAAAAATGCCACCAGCTGTAGACAGTAAAATCTATTCTACCTGACTTGCTACATGTCAAAGAATCAATGCCTGTCCCAAGAGATGAGCATGAACTAGTGCGTGAAGAGCTGCACGTTCAAGATTATTAAGATTGCTAAGCGATAATTCACGAAACACTGAACCCAGAGTTAGAGTACTGTCTTCCCTCTCCCCACCCCCACACAATATTCAGTTCATGGAAAGGGACTTTGTCCTTGCCTTACAAGTTCAAATCTCTGCTTCTGTTCTCTCTACCTGTCTCCAGTAGCAGTGCATTTTTTCTAACAAATGTGTTCAGTAAGTATTTCCTGAGTACCTATCCTGGTATGTCACTGTAGAATAAGCACGAGACTGCTAACCACAAGGTTGGTGGGTCAAATCCCCCAGCTGCTCCTCAGACACTGGGGTCATACAGTGTCAGTATACATCAGAACCGACTCTACAGCACTTAACAACATAAAGCATGAGTCCTGGTGTGATGGTTGGTTTAAGCATTAGACTGCTAACTTCAAGGTCAGCAGTTTAAACCCATAAGCCACTCCTAGGAAAACCTATACAAGGTCACTATGAATGGGAACCTATGACTCGATGACACTTAATAACAGTAATATTATAAAGCAGAAAATGTTTAATGTTACAATAGTAATAGAAATGCACAATATTATCCCTGCCTTCAAGGAGCTTACAGACTGCTGATAAACAGGCAATTACAGAACAGGATGCTCTTATCAGAGTAAAGAAAGGAGAAACATTTCAGGAAGGAGTAGCACAGAGAAACTATATATATATATATTTCAGCAGCATCCAGGCATATGATACAAGGACAGATGATGACAGAAGATGAAGCTGGAGAAGTAGCCATTAAATTGATGCTAAAGAGCTCTAAACATGAAGCTAAAGATATTGAGTCTCATTGTGAAACCTCAGAAGAAACCATCTGAAGTAAGAACTCATTGCAGGAAGGCAGGGCTAGCAGTAGGAAAGTCAGCTACATGGTGATCAAATAAGGTCATTGTTATCATTGTTGTTATTGTTTAGTTTCCATTGAGTTGGTTCTGATTCATGGTGAATTCATGTACACTAGAAGAAATGCTGCCTAGCCCTGTAACCTAATCACTATTGTTGCTATGCTTGAGTCCCTTCTTAATGTCACTGCGTTATTTTCAGTATCTTACAGTCTAAGAAAATTGTCTTCCTACTATATAAATGGAGTCCTGGTGTGGCGTTGTGGGTTAATGCACCAGACTGAAAAGTCGTTTGAACTGCAAGGTCGGCAGTTCAAGCTCACCAGCTGCTCGTGGGAAACCCTACACAGGGTCCCTATGGGTTGGAATCGACTCGACAGCACTTAACAACAACAACCATATAAATAGTGTATTCTGTTGTAATCCATAGAGTTTTATTGGCTAATTTTTGAAAGTAGATCACCAAACCATTGATAACACTGCTGGATTTTAAAATACCACTGGCATAGCTTCCAGTACCATGCTGTTATTGTTGTTAAGTGCCATTGAGTCAGTTCCAACTCATAGTAGACCCCATATAGGGTTTCCAAGGAGTGACTGGTGGGTTCAAACCACCAATCTTGTGGTTAGCTGTCCAATGCTCACCCTACAATGCCACACCATGACTCCTAGTATCATAGCAACATAAATCATCACAGAACAACAAACATACTGCTAGGTATTGGAATGCAATAGTAGAAATAACTAATTTGGTAGAACAGAATGTAAATAAATGGACAGATGAATAACAAGGAGTTGACTGATGAGATGTAAGGGTGTGTAAGGTTGCAAGATTATTCAAGGATAATGACCACTTCCATAGACTGGCTAACTAAAGAGGTAAGGATACTATTTACTGAGCTATGGAAGGAGAATCAGGCTTGAAGCTGAGCTTCCAGTTGGGGAAAAGAAGAGAGTTTGAGGTGTAGAACATGGAAGTAGATGTGTCCCATACGCAGCAAGATGGTCTATGTTTGGCTCAAACTGATAGATTTCCAAACAAACTAACTTTAACAAGAAGTAGAATGTTATATAAATGTAAGAGGGATGTGTCTAGACATCAGAAAATAGATGATTCAGGGACCTAAAAGTCTTCAAATTTCTCTCAACATTTCTTATCTCTGTTTCTTTCTGTACTTCTGATATATTTTTTTCTTCTTTTTAAAGATGGGTCATCTGTACTTATATCATTTATATGAGAGTACAATGTGGTTGTCTTCAATTCCTAAACTTTATACCAAACAATTAGAAGAGATGAAATATTCAACAACCAACCATCAATCAGAATGGATACAGTCCTTACTCAATAACTACGTTCAACCTGCACAACCATCATGAGTCTAGTCCAGATATTCAAAGAGAGGCTAGATTTGTCCTCAAGCTCAAAACTCTAAGGACAAAAATTCAATGGCCAAGAGTAAACTAGGGACCCTCAATGGGCATTTAACTGAGGTACCAAGAATGGTCACACAAAACATGACTTGAACACGTGTATAGAAAGGGAAGGCCATTCCTGGTCAGATAATCCATTTGATCTTTACTACAGACAGTTGAAGGAGCTCTGGTAGTGTAGTGGTTACGAGCTGGGCTGCCAACCACAAGGTCAGCAGTTCAAAACTACCAGTGGTTCCACTGGAGAAAGATGAGGCTTTCTGCTCCTGTAAAGATTTACAGCCTTGGAAACCCTGTACAGGGTCACTACAGTCGGAACAACAACAGAGACAGTTAAGTCTGAGCTAAGGAAAGAGATCAGGGGTTGGGAACTTATCAGCACATTTGGCAGTGGTACCATGGGAGTAGACTGATTAATTTAGAGAGAATAAACATAGATGGAATAGAAGGTTAAAGAAGATCTTTAAGGTCTAAAATTAATGGCAATGTTCAGAGGGACAACAAAGTTGCCTTGACCAACACTGAGAAGGAATGTTCAAAGGGGTTGGAGGTAAACCAAAATATGAAGTAGAGAATACATTGTCACAAAATCAGGGGAATAAGCAAAGGGGTTCAAGAGGAGGCTCCATGATAAGTGTTGGAGAAAAGTCACATAAGGACAGAAAACATCCTTTGAAATGTTCAACAAGAGGTCTTTGGAAAGGAAAATAAGAGCCATTTTGGTAGTCTTGCAGGGACATGAACAAGACTGCTGAGGGTGGAGGTGTGAATAGAAAGTGAGAACGTGGTGACAGTATGTTACTGTCAGCCCTGGGAGGGAACTGGAAGTCCCTGTAACGGAAGACATCTTTGTGTATGTAGATATATGACGAGTGAAATTTTTCACAGCTCTCCGATGGTTTTTATTTACAGTTTTTGACACTTTGAATCATGAATTCTGGTCCATAGCATGCTTTATGCAAAAAAAAAAAAAATTCCCAAACGTATGTTCATTATGAATATGTATTTTTTTCTAACATTTCAATACAAACTATGGAGAAATGTATGAGTATAAGAAATAAATACAGTGAACCCATGAAATGTCTGCTAAAAAATAGAATTCATATTACTATAGAACTTTATAATTCTCACAACATTTTTACTTTTGTATCTTATTTCATGAACTGTTTCCAAATGGGCAAGAACCTTTTCCTTGTAAACAACCTAAATTATCCTAAATACCATGAGGTATTCCACTGACATTCAACTCACTGACAAGATAAGACCCCTCAATACACAACAACTGTGAAGCCTAAATAGAGTTTGATATAAATGCCTCAGAAAAAAAGTTGACCTTTTCTCAAGTAACAAACTACTATTTCTATTCAGCAAGTCAAATAGACCAAAATAATGCCTTTGGGTTTTTAAAATTCAGAATTTGACCTCTCAAAACTGCTTATGGCCTAGTAGTTTAAAATTCATAATCCCCTCTGTTTTCTTTTGACTGAAGGATTACATTTCATTGATAATTTTCAGTTAAAATATGCATATATGAAACAAATAGAAATGAAATTGAAAAAATAAAATACTTCCCTCTGTACCATGCACAGTCCAGTTTACCCATACCTACAGTATCTAGATTTCCTAATGTGAATCTGAAATATTCTGAGACTGGCAGACTAGAAGTTATGAATAATTGCAGAAAATGCTTTCACAAAAGTCACAAAAATCCTATCAACTCAATACAATTCACTTGCTCTTTTAATATAAACCTAATAAGCAAATTCTCAGAGGTTCAATTTCCTACTGCTTCTAAGGTGATGGCATCCACAGTAATAGAAATTTCTGCCTGGCTCAGGTTACTTCTATAGTAGCTAGCTTTTTGGGATCAACAGATTAGCTGTAATGAAATTGGCTAGAGACTTTTTACTTGAGACTAAAAAGAGTATTGTCTTATATTTTTGATGTTGTTAAGTGTTGTCTAGTTGGTTCTGACTCATAGTAACCTTTTGTAGCGTTTCTGAGCCTCTAAATCATTTCAGGAGTAGAAAGTCTCATCAGCTGAGTGGGTTTAAACTGCCAGACTTGTGGTTCACAGGGCAGTGCTTATTCTACATGGCCAACTTCATATTAAATGTTCATTAAGCTCAAGAAGCCTGGTGGCACCATGGTTAAAGAGTTCAGTTACTAACCAAAAGGTAATGGGTTTAAATCCACTACCCACTCAAAGGGAAAAGATGAGGCTTCCATAAAGTTGTTGTTGTTAAGTCTTGTCAAGTCAGTTCTGACTCAGAGTCACCCTGTATAGGGTTCCTGAGGCTCTTAAATCTTGGCAGGAACAGAAAGCTGCATCCTTCTGAAGCGGAGTGGCTGGTGAGCTTGAACTGCTGAACTTGTAGTTTGTAGTCCAATGCTTATCCTTGGAAATCCTACGGGGTAGTCCTACTCTGTCCTGCAGGATCACTGTGAGTCTAAATCTACTGCAGGACAGAGGGTTTGGGTTTTGGGTTTAAATTAAGATAATTATTCTGAAGTTCATATTATTTGTGTCAATAGACTTCTATCCTAAAGACAGGCAAATCACTTGAAGAAGTTGATAGGATTAGTGGCATGCCATTGAAGTAACAGGAATATGTTTCCAATCTTCAAAACTGCTTACGGCCTGGTAGTTTAAAATTCATAATCCCCTTTGCTTTCTTTTGACTGAAGGATTATATTTCATTGATAATTTTCAGTTAAAATTATGCATATATGAAACAAATAGAAATGAAATGGAAAAAAATAAAATACTTCCCTGTGTACCATGCAAAGATTTAGCAGAGATTTAGGTCTTTGCACAATAGGTAGGGTTGGCCTTGGGCATAAGCAAGGCATAATAGAAGCCAAACATTTTCCCCTTTGACAAAAAAAATAAATAAATTGAACAGGAAAGTCATTGGGCATTTGGTGATTTTTAAATTAATCTAAACTTGAGTCAGTAACGTACCATATATCAAGGTAAGAAGCATAATTGTATTCATTTTTCCTGAATGGTACACATGCTTCTGCACATCCATCTCTGAAAATGTTCAATAATCCTCTGGACTCCAGATTGTCTCCCAGAGGCATAAGCAATTCAGGGAAATTAGTTCATTTGTGTCCAAGATAACGACCACTATAGATTTATTATCTTATCATTTATGATTGTATCTCAATTTATTTTAAGACTGATATCCCTGAGAACATATAGAGTTTGTAGCAGAGAATTTCTGTCTCTGCAGATCTTTGGCATATGTAATAATGTACTTAACATTAACACATAGCTACTGGGTTCTGAGCACTGCAGGGAAATTGTCGTTAGTTCTGTAGAGAAAAAATAGTGACAGGAGTCCAAGGTTAACTTATGTCCCCAGGTAAACACACCAAGACTTAAATACTGAGAACAGCCATGTGTCCCGGGATGAAAAACTGGACTATACTTTGCCCTAAGGGATAGATGTGGATAGAGTCGGGGCAAGGAGACAAAAAAAAAAAAAGAAAGAAAAGAAAGAAAAAAAGGCAAGTAAAAGAGATCTCTCCTGATACTGACTTTGAGGAGTTCTATTTCTGCTCCCATACAGATTTACAGCCTCGGAAACCCTATGTAGGGTCGCTATGAATTGGAATCGACTCCACGGCACACCACCACCACCACCACCATAATAAAAACACAGGAGTGAGCACTGGGTTATTTATAAACATGATTAATAGAAGTACTGCATTTGCTGCTGTTGGACTAGGCAAGCAAAGGAATGGAGATAACTTTAAAGAAGAGCAAGTAGCCTACATGAATTATCATGGAAGGTATATAAAGTACTATTGTAGAGGATGATAAGAAAATCATTACCAGATTTCAGTAACTCTAGAATGACAGACTCATAAGCAGTAGGGAGCTAAAGAGAATTTTCAAGCAGAAGGATAATATAATCAGAATACCAGTTATGTCATGGTTGGTAGAAGATTGTGAAAGGAACAGCAGGTGTGGAAGTTAAAAAACAGTAGTGCATTTGGGAATATGCTAAGTTAAAGAACACTTTTAAGGTCTTTTTCATGTGTAAACATATGCCTTCATGAGAAATATTCTGATCAAGATGTCTAAGGCAATTTGATTCCATGTAGACAAAATGTAAATTCTGCTTCTCTTCTACTTAATTAGTTCTGCTCATGTAAAAGCTACTAAACTCAAAGGAAAAAAAAAGATAAATTGGCTAATTGGCTGAACTGACCAATCAGTATTTTCAAGATAGTCACCTTACCAGTCCATTTAGGGTAGAGACAGTTTGTTAAAGTCTGTAAAAGGTGAAGTGCCAAAACCTCTTCTCCTAAGGTTACTTTTCGAAAGGATGATATAATAATGATATCACACAATAAAACCTATCAGTAAAATCAGTTAGTGAATGTATCCTTGGAGAAACAAATCTTAAGAGTGGTCTTTTCTAAGTAATTAAGGGCAAAGACACAGAGGTTCAAAGTATTTATTTTATAATTATGTTGTTGTTGTTGTTATGTGCTGTGGAGTTGGTTCCGACTCATAGGGAACCTACACAGGGTTTCTGAGGCTGTAAATCTTTATGGGACTGGCCATTATTACATATTTTACAAAGTAAGTGTTCTGATCTTTATATTTTCTAGGGAAATGAAATACAAATAGCAAAAAGACTATTGTATAATTTTGTTTAGAAAAATTGACTTGTTTAATTATTCAATGAGAGATCTTAATATTATTTCTCAAAAGGACTGATAGAATGAGTAATTTCTATGGCTTGTATTTCTTGTTTCCTATAAGCAACAAGGCTAAAATATCATATTTAAAAATATCAAATCCTTAGTGACAAGTGTAGGAGGCCAGTTCTCTCTGATTATAAAAAGATTATGGACACCTTACAGGGATGCATAAAATACCTATTTTGTTAACAGTAGAAAATATTTCTTTCTCACAAATATAAAAATTAATCTCTGATATGATAATCTTATGGTCTTCATCCCTCTTTTTATCAACTTTAATTTTCTAGGTAGAAGCCTATTATCTTCTATTTTCTTTCTTAGTGGTAAGTGAAAGCATGAAGTATGATTTAATTGAATAAATAATCCCCAGTAGGAAAAAGATTGTGTGCTAGTGAAACTTGTTATGGATTTGATGTCAAGTACTACAATTCAGGAGTGAAATTGTTTCTTTAATGAATGGTTTCCATCTTAAAACCAAATGATACTGGTAATTTTTTTTTAAGTCACATCTGCTATTTCAAGATTGTTGCTTTAGGAAGGCACTAAAGAGAAGTCACTAAAGAGAGTAAATAAAGGCATTAAAGGAGCTCTGGTAGTGTAGTGGTTACGAATCGGTCTGTGAACTGCAAGGTCAGCAATTCGAAACTATCAGCTGTTCCACGGGAGAAAGATGAGGATTTCTGCTCCCGTAAAGATTTACAGCCTTGGAAACCCTGTAGAGGGTCACTATGAGTCGGAACTGACTCCACGGTATATAACAACAACAACAAAAATAATTAAATCTAACAAAGTTAAGAAGCGTATCAAATCAAATTGCATTGTTTTAGCCAATACAGAATTATGTCTAAAGCAATATTAGCATCATTAAGTAATTCTTATGTTAAACTCTCTGATATCCCATATGAGTAAAGCTTTACTAAAGGTAATACAGAAACAGCTGTAAGCATACATTGACAGAGAACTTCCAGAGATTCAAGCTGGATTCAGAAGAGGATGTGGAATGAGAGATATCATTGCTGATGTCCAATGGATCTTTGCTGAAGGCAGAGAAAACCAGAAAGATGCTTACCTGTGCTTTATTGACTATGCAAAGACTTTCAATTGTGTGGATCATGACAAGTTATGGACAACATTGCAAAGTATGAGTATTCCTGAACACAAATCTGTACACGGACCAAGCAGAAGTGGTTCAAACAGAACATGGGAACACTGAATGTTTTAAAATTAATAAAGGTGTGTGCCAGGATTGTATTCTTTCATCATACTATTCAACCTGTATGCTGAGCAAATAATACAAGAAACTGGGTTCTATGAAGAAAAATGTGACATCAGGAATGGAGGAAGACTAACAACTGCTATATGCAGAAGAAAAAACCTTGCTTGCTGAAAGTGAAGAGGACTTGAAATACTTATTGATGAAGATCAAAGAGCACAGCTTTCAGTATGGATTGCATTTTAATGTAAAGAAAACAAAAATCCTCACCACTGGACCAATAAACAGCATTCTTATCAATGGAGAAAAGACTGAAGTTGTCAAGGACTTCATTCTTCTTGGATCAACCATCAACACTCACAAAAGAAGCAGTCAAAAAATCAAACAACATATTGCATTAGGCAAATCTGCTGCACAATATCTTTTTTAAGTGTTGAAGAGCAAAGATGTCAGCTTGAACTAAGGTACACCTGACACAAGCCAGGGTATTTTCAATAACCTCATTTGCATGCAAAAGCTGGACAGTGAATAGGAAGACCATAGAAGAATTGATGCCTTTGAGTTATGGTGTTGGAGAAGAATATTGAAAGTGCCATAGACTTACAAAAATCTCTGTGTAGGAAGAAGTGCAGCCAGAGTGTTCTTTGGAGGCCAGGATAGCCAAACTTCGTCTCTCGTTACTTCAGACATATTGTCAGGAGGGAGTAGTCACTAGAGAAGGATATCATGTTTGGTAAGGTGGAAGGTCAGAGAAAAAGAGGAAGAACCCCAGAAAGATGGATTGGGAAATTGGTAGCATCAATGGGTTCAAGCGTGGCAACAATTGTGAGGTTGATCCAGGACCGGGCAGTGTTTCGTTCTGTTGAACATAGGGTCGGTATGAGTCAGTACCGACTCGATGTCACCTAACAACACCAATAGACTCTAACATTCCATATTACACAATTCCAAGCCACTTTACACATATTTTTATTTTTTGTTTGTTATTGGTGTTGTTGTTAAATACCTTTAACTCTATAAACAACAATGCTATTATTTATTAGTCCAGTGGTGATCATTTTTGTTGTTGTTGTTGTTTTACATTGCAGAGCAATCCACACTTAATGCTGTGGTCTTTAATCTTCATCAGTAAGAATTTCAAGTCTTCTTCACTTTCAGCAAGCAAGGTTGTGTCACCTGCATATGGCAGTTTGTTTATAAAACTATTCATTCTGATACTATGTTCTTTGTGTAATCTAGTTTCCTCAGATTATTTGTTCAGCATATAGATTGAACTAATATGGTAAAATGATACAACCCTGGCACATGCCTTTCCTGATTTTAAACCATTCATTAGTCCTTTGTTTTGTGCTAAAACTGCCTCTTGGACTATGTAGAAGTTTCTCATGAGCACAATTTTTGTTTTAAGTGACATCAAGTCAAATTTTGACTCATAGCAACGTGTATAGGTTTCCAAGGAGCAGCTGGTGAGTTTGAATTGTCAACCTCATGGTTCAAATCAGCCTTATGGTCCAGTGCTTTATCCCACAATGCCACACCAGTGTTCTGAAATACCCATTCTGTGCAATGTTATCCACAGTTTGTTATGCTTCAGCATTGCAAGCTGAGGCTTAAATTTTTTCTTCAACTCTTTCAACTTCAGAAATGATGAGCATGTTCTTCCCTTTTGGTTTTCTATCTACTGGACTTCACACATTTCATTATAATACTTGACCTTGTCTTTCAGAGATGCCCTTTGAAATTTTCCATTCTTCATTTATTCCAGTTGCTTTTGTTTCTTTACACTTAAGAGCAAGTTTCAGAGTATTTACTGTTTTTTGATGACCCTTTGCTTTCTTCATGTGTGATATTCTTGATATCATTCCACAACTCTTCTTGTCCTCAGTCATTACTGTCAAATGTGTCAAATTGTTTCTTGAGATGGTCTCTAAATTCAGGTGGGATATACTCAAGGTCATATTTTGACTCATGTGGACTTGTTTTCATTTTCTTCAGCTTTGGTCTAAACTTGTGTATGACCAATGATAGTCTCTTTCACAGTTGGCCCCTGGCCTTATTTTGACTGATGATGTTGAACTTCTTCATCTTCTTTTCACACAGCTACTGACCCTTCCTCTTTGTTTCCAATATTTGCATTCCAATGCCCAGTAATTTCCAATGCATCTTTATTGCATGTTTGATTTTCAGACTGAAGAAATTGGTAGAATTCTTCAATTTCATCATCATTGGTCTCAGTGGTTGGTGTTTAAATTTTAATAATAGTGATATTACTGGCCTTCATTGTAGGCTTATGGATATTATCCTATCACATATAGCATTGTATGTACTTCAGTATAGATCTTGCTATGTTCTTTTGACAATAAATGTGATGTCATTCCTTCCCAGTCTGTTGTTCCCAGTATAATAAGCCATATGATTGTCTGATTTAAAATGGCTAATACTAGTCCATTTCAGTTCAGTAATGCCCAGGATATCAATTTTTATGTTTCATTTAATATTTAGACAACTTATGGTTTCCCTATGTTCATACTTTGTACATTCCATCTTCCAATTATTAATGGATATTTGCAGCTACTGCTTCTCATTTAGAGTTAAGCCATATCAGCAAATCAGGGTACATACATCATGTCATTTAGGTCAACGCTGCCTTAAGGCAACAGCTCTTCTCTGTCATATTTTGAGAGCTTTCCAACCTGAGGGACTCATTTTCCGGTGTTATCTGATAATGTTGCAATGTGATTCATCAGGTTTTCAGTGACTCATGTACTGGACTTCAAGGTCAGTTAAAACCACAAGGTCAGCGGTTCAAGCTGACCAGCCATTTCTTTGAAACCCTATACAAGGTCTCTATGAATCAGAACTGAATCCATGGCACTTAACAACAACAACAAGAAACACTCAGAAAGGGACAATCTCTTCTTCACAGTCTGTCTTATTCTGGAAGTTCCACTGAAAGCTGTCCAACATGGATGACCCTGCTGGTATTTCAAATACCATAGCTTCCAGGAACACACAAACTACCAATGTATGCTAAGCTGATAGACAAGTTAGGATGTTTAAAATGTAGTGCCTATTATTGAAGACAAGGGACCCTGGTAGCATAGTGGGTTACACATTGGGCTGCTAACTGCAAGGTCAGAGGTTCTAACCCACCAGCCACTCCTTGGGAGAAAATGTGGCTTTCTGATCCTGTAAAGATCTACAGCTTCAGATCCCCTATACAGGGTGACTATGAGTCGGAACTGAGTAGAGAACATGCAATAGCAGCATTATTGAAGACATTTCAGCTTTCTGCTTCTAAGGTTGCTCTTTGTGTCAAACGTTAAAGCCAATTTAATCTACATGATCTTCTCTTCAAAGATTTATTTTACATGTCTGATTATAAGTGCTAAGATAGAAATGCCCAATGAGAAGATTGAGCTGTCTTTGTAAGTTTCTTTATTAGGAGCATTTTATTTTATGTACGTATGAATTGAGGACATATACTTTTTTCTTCTTTTGACCTTCCACTGCTAACAAATATTTTGTTAACTTATGAAGTCATAGATTATTGTATTTTTAAATTTTTAAATATACATTTGAGCTACTTCTTTGAGCAGATAAAGATTAATAAAGATATCCAGCTAATAAATCCTTGTTCCTGTTGATAAGTGACATCAAGTTGGTTTTGACTAATAGCGACCATCTGCAGGCAGCATCGACGGACAACATTGTGGCAGCAGTAGTGAGGTTGGCTCAGGATCAGGCAGTGTTTCGTTCTGCTGTGCTTAAGGTCATTATGGGTCAATACCGACTCAATGGCACCTAAGAACAACAACGTAAGGTTTCCAAGGTTATAATTCTTTCTGGGAGTACAAAGTCTCATCTTTTTCACATGGAGGGACTGGTAGGCTCAAATCGCTGACCTTGTAATCCATAGTTCTGTGCATGCCCTACAGACCCACTGCACTCCCTATGAATCTTTTTAACATGAAGATAGTCATAGAAAATCTTAAAGAGTTTATTTTCAAAATTTCATAATGTGGATTAGAGAATTAATTTTGGACCATCTGGATTACGAATCAGGCTGCAAACTGTGAGGACAGCGGTTCAAAACTTCCAGCCGCTCTGCAGGAGAAAGATGAGGCTTTCTACTCCCGTAAAGATTTACAACCTCGGAAACCCTGTACAGGGTCACTATGGGTTGGAACCAACTCGACAGCACTTAACAACAACAACAACATCTGAATTAGGAGACATTAATTCCCTGAGAAAGGACCATTTCTATCTGCTTCAATGTTAAACATGTTTTCCCTAGCCCAAATTTGTACTCAGAGTTGTCTGTCCTTGCTGGTATTGTTGTTAAGTGCGGTCCTGTCAGTTCCAACCCAAAGCAACCCTCTGTAGAGTTTCTGAGGAACAATTGGTGGGTTTTAGCCACCTACCTTGGGTTTAGCAGTTCAGGGTTTATACTAAAGTACCACACCAGGGCTCTGGTACTCAGAGTTATTATTCAATAAATAAATGCTGACAAGAAAACTTAAATGAATTTTTAGTTAAGTAAGGTCCCCTTTTGCTCTGCCTCTGACTAGCTCCATGACAATTCATTGAACTTCTCTGGAGGTGCAAAATGGAGTCCTGGTGTAGGGTTGTAGGATAAATGCAGGACTCCAAGGTGAGTTTGAATCACAAGGTCAGCAGTTCAAACTTGACATTCACTCTTTGGAAATCCTATCCAGGATCGCTGTCAGTCAGAACCAGTTTGACAGCACTTAACAACAATAACAGGGGTGCAAACTGTAGAGCGGAGTACTATTTTATTTAAATGTCTTTATTGTTCTCTGTTGATTCTGTCACTTCCTATTATAGAACAGCTATAGAAGTTGACGGCTTTCCTTAATTAGCTTCCTGGTCTAACTCAGAAAGTCATTTGAGTTTATGACCTCTGATTATATGATCTCTATTTTCCCCTAAAAGGAGCTCTGTAGTGTAGTGAGTTACAGGATGGCCTGTCAAATGAATGGTTAGCAGTTTGAATCTACTAGCTGCTCCACAGGAGAAAGATGAGGTTTTCTGCTCCTCTGACAAGTTATAGGCCCGGGATCCCTACACAGGGACACTATCATTAGAAATCAGCTCTATGGCATATAATCACCATCACCATGATACCCTAATATTATTAGTTTTTCTAATGAAAATAAGCTTGGACTACATGTTCATTAAGAAAGGAAGAAAACATATTTCTCAACAAGATATAAGAAAATGATGATTGCAATTGCTATAATTGAATTATAAACTTAGAACTATAAATGCCAGATATAAACGATCTTGTCATTCTTTAGTATAGCATATACAGCATTCCTTTGTTATGCGTTGCTACTTGGGAAATTGTAAATATTAATAATTTTTATGTCTGAACCACAGATGAAAGAATTTGAAATCCTCTAGTTGAGGATAGTTTGTAGGCAATATAAGAGGATTTTCTACAAAGGACTTTCCAACATTTTGTGATTTTAGAGGAACAGTGTAAAGTACTCCTGGATAAAATGAACTTTTAGAAAATTACAATTTAGTATAAGTGTCCCACCAACTAATCAATGAAGTTGCATTTGTTTCGTTGCAACAGAGACAACTAAATAATTACCAAAATGTTCTAAATACTCTGACATAAAAGAATTATGAAAACTATACTAAAAAAAATAAGAACAATGGTTTTCTTGGTGAACTATGTACATGTTCATCAAATTATTACTAATATTACAAATCTCCTTTACCTTATTTCTTATTTATGTGCATTTAACCAGAGTAGTTACAAAAATTTCCCATGAAAATCATGCATGCAGTTAATTAGACATCTCAAAAGAAGCTTGCAAGATCAAACACATACATTGCTGGAATTTTAAGATCTATTTAGTGTTTTAATAAAGCCTTTCTAACAACAACAACCATTCATTAACAGATTTTTATTTATCTGAGCCTGGAAAATTATATGAAAAACATCAACATTTAATATTTAATATCTCAAAACTGCCCACATGTGGATTAGAAAGGATTCACAGTTACAAAAAGAACATGCAATAGACTCATATATTCTATCAGTAACATTCTCCCTAGTTGATAAAGTGTTATTTACAAGAAAAAAAAAATTTAACTCTGTAACAAATTTCAAATACATCATCTAAATTGTACTAAAACACTTAGCATGAATAGCCACTACTTATTTATTTTCTGTATTACAACATATAGAACAATACTGGAATACACAGAGCCCTTGTACTTGAAGATGCACCCATTGTCTCAATAATTGGCGTTCTAGGCAGAGTACACTGTCAGGAATGTATTTATGACACATTTCTACTGGTTGGAAGACTTAGAGCACAAGGAACCAAATTGCACACACTGTTGTTCGCTTTGGGCATTAACTTTGCTCTTACTTCCCAGTGTGATACAGGGGTTGATGGTCTCTTGGCTGAGATTGGTATATGTGTGAATGCTGTAAGACAACTGGAACCAATTCATCAATGAGAGAAAGCATCATCCACTAATGAAATGGCAAGCATCCAGGCCAACTCTTGCAGTGATATAAGTAGCTAATTTTTGTCAGAGACAAGGTGTTGCACATGATAGTATTGTTCAGACTTGTTTGTTTCAATAGTGCTTCCTTCTCTATTGTGTTAATATACTAGAACAACTCTTCTGGAAAACATAATTATAAAAAAGTTTTGGTATAAAAATAAGGGTAAGTAGCTTAGAGTAATGTACCAGGGGGTGGAGGGGTGTATAAATGGAGGCCAAATACAGAGGGGAATCTAGCTGATTTCTTTGTAAATAAATAGAAAGACTATGGAAAGGTATTCAGTATATTAGAGTTAAAAATATGATTGACCAAGGTTTGAAACTCCTACCATTTTCTGATTATATAAATTTGGACAAGTTACTAACACTCTGAGTCTCAGAGGTTTTTTTTGTTCATCTGTTTGGTTGATTTGTTTTGTTTGTTTGCTTGCTTGCATGCTTCCTTGCTTAATAATGTAATCTTCAGAAACAAAGCAGACTTTTATGAGAATGAAATTGGCAACAAAAAGCATAGTACTATATCATTGGTATTCACTGAGCAATATACTCTTCCCAGCCATTCTGGTGTGGTTATGTAAGATAAGCACTGAATTGCTAACTTCAAGGTCAGTGGTTCAAACCCACCAACCGCTCCTCGGATATCCTGTACGGTGTTGCTATGATTCGAAACCAGCTAAACGGTGCTTAACAACAACAACTACTATCACTTCAAATAGAACTACCTACTGTCTATCTCAATTTAATATATTATTTGATACTTCATAGGCTTTGTAGGGAGAGGGATGAAACACTGGCCCTGCTCTCCATCCAATTGTGCAGTAGTAGAGAGTCCTGATGTGGCGTTGTGGGTTAATGCACTAGACAGCAAAGCTGTTTGAACTGCAAAGTCGGTGGTTAAAGCTCACCAGCTGCTCCTTGGAAATCCTATACAGGGTCACTATGAGTCAGACCCAACTCAATGGAACTTCACAACAGTAAGTCCTCTGGTTCATCTATGCAACTTAGAGCTTTGTTATTCCCTTAGGCTGTAATGAGTCTGGGATAAGCATACATTATGATTTAGTAAAGGAAGTCTGTTAATAAATCTGCTTACATAGGAACTGAAGAAACTCTTGGTGGTATGTTTATTCCAATGGTAAGAAGAGGAAAGCACAATGAACTAACCCTGCAACAAAGCCAGAAAAAGATGGATTGAGTCTGAACACATCTCTGTAGCCCCTAAAAAAATATATCTGTGGACTCACCCCATGGACGTAAATATAGATGTTACTTTAGAGAAAGAAAA
>NW_006408633.1:2660732-2676406 GCF_000296735.1 Chrysochloris asiatica
CCCTCACAATCAGTCCTGATAACAATTATTCACTATTGCATCACAAGAGACCCTTCTGCATTTCACTTCATCAGCCCTTCCTAGACAGGTTGGATACTACTCATTGGAGATTTTACCTTCCTCCACGCACTCTGGATCTAGGTTCCCCCTTGAAAGCTTGTAATCCAGTCACTTCTTGCCTTTGTAGTCCTCCCCACCCCATTTTGGGTCACCAATGTCCAAGTTGCCCATCTCTGCCTACTCTATGTGTGGAGGGGGTGGGAATTATTCTTGCAGTAAGGATTTGTTTCCTCTTTTGAGCTACTTCATCCATAGGTGTAGGTCAAGTTCATCATATTGTATCAGATGATGCTTTTTTTTCCTCTTCTTTCTTCTTCGGGTTGTGCTCTGATCATTCAGTCATTGAAGCCAGGTCAAGGGCGTATTTTTACAGTGCAAACAATTGAAACACATTTTGGAACCCTTGAAATAGTCCAAGGTAGGTAAGAAAGACATCTCTCACAAACACATCACCAAGGACCCAGCACAACTGTGGAACCATGGGAATACTAGGCTGCTGTCTCAGTGCCTGACTGAATAGTGGCAGCTCCCCTGAGACCTTAAGACCTAGCAGAGAAGTTACAGGGCACAAAAAGAAGGCAAGAGAACCAGACAGAGGCTTTTGACTTGCCTGGAGATTCTGTAACAAAAGTTGAAACAATAAATAATAGCATTTCGTTTATTATTCTTTTATCGTGGTGAAATCTGAAAAAACATGGATTTTCATTTTTAAAGACATTTCAAAAATTGATGCAAAGTCACAACCCTTGTGTCTCCCTTTGTACGCTCATTCCAATTCTACCCAAAAAGTAAGCAGCAGAAATGTAAACTATTCAGAGGTTTCCATGTTTAATAAGATAAGCCCTGGACTGCTAACCACAAGGTCAGTGGAAGAAGGCCACCAGTTGTTCCATGGGAGAAAGATGAGGCTTTCTTCTCCCATAAAGATGTACAGGCTCAGAAACCCTATACAGGGTCACTATGAATCAGAATGGACTAGACAGCATTTAACAACATTTGTATTTTTACTCATATAGTTACATTTCTATTCTTTCATGCAAAGTAACCCAAAGGCAGTTGTAGTTGTTTTTTTTTTGTTGTTGTTTTGTTTTGTTTATCATCACAGAAATTCTATTATAAAAAGCTCAGGTATTCACTGGCTCATTCATAAAACGACGATTCTGAATTATTACTAAGGGAAATAGCTTGCCAAGTATTTTACTAGCAAGGAGAGCATAACCCACACTTTTCTGATTGTCATCCAGCAAGCTGTCAACTAAACAATATAGTCTTTCAAGATGAAGATGTGAAACAGTAACTTAAAAATCAGCAATTAATTCTTTCAGATGGGATTCTGTCTGTTAACCTCGAGAGCGCACATCTTTGGTAATCTATTACCTTTTATAATATGTTTTATTTTTATAGTATCACTTATTGTTAGCTCTAACAAATCTTGTGTGGAGGCATATAAGAACACAAGTACCTCAGGCAGCCTTCACATTTCTCCTGCCTTAGATTTTATTCAATCAATTAACTTGGCTGCCATTCAGTAATATTAAAACACAAAGAGTGTACATTGATCCTATAGGCAGCTAGGAAGGGTACACACCTCCTTTAAGCCTCAGGATGCATCAGGGAGGAATTTACGCAAACCGAGAAACCTAATATCCTTTAAGTCCTTTAGAGTCATAGGGTGACATTTCTCATAGTGTCAGGAACACTTAAAACATGCTGAATTTGCAGTACAACTTAATGAGGATTAGGCTAATTTGACAGAAGATGTAGGGCACCTTCTCAATACCACCTCACTTTAATTTCAATCTGATATCCAGAAGCTAAAGGTGAAGGAGTGAGTGACCTTTACGAGCAACTCTGAGTGTCCAAGTTGACAGAGCAGAATTGCTCTTCCTCAGATGTCAGGATAACCACGATGCATGATGTTGATAGGGGTCAGATTGCCCAAGATATATATTTTCATTCACCTCCTTAGAGACTGGACCTGACAAAACTGTAATAGCTTATTGAGTTCCAAATGACAATGACATACTGGGGATTCTCAAGAGCTTTTATTTCTTTTCCTTTTGGTGACAGACTCTAAAAGAGCAGATATCCCACAAAATAATTAACCTGCAATACTTCAAACTGTTTAATTCACTGTATGTAATTTTATGATAGAGTTATGTGCTTTCACCTATGCTATATTTATAAATCCAAGCCCACTGTCATCAAGTTGATTCAGACTCACAGCGACCCTATATAGGGTTTACCAGACTGTAATTCTTCACTTGTGTACAGAAGACAGTCTCATGTTTCTTCTGAAAAGCTGCTGGTGGGTTTGAATGCCTGACTGTGTGGTTAGCAACTCAATGCCTAAATCACAGTGCACCTAACCCGCATAGCCACCAGGGTTCCTATGTTGTCTATAGAGACAGTGGGAAGGCTGCCAAGTGTATATGCTTTTCTTCCCAGGTTAGCTCAAACAGTTAAATACTTGACCACTTGTGTCTAAAGATTCATGGTTCGAATAGAGCAAGAGATGTCTCAAAAGACAGATCTGGTGATATATTTCTGAAAAATGCCAGTCTTCAGAACCCTATGGAGCAATTCTACTCTGCATGTATCAAGTAATCATGAGAAAAAACTGACTTGATATCAACTAATAAACATCAGAATCTAGTAGAGTTGCTTATTTGTAAGTTTAGTTAGAATCTGTGTAGAGTTCCAGTCATACAAACAAATCCAATGAATCTAGATCAGGGATTGACAATCTTTTTCTATATAGCAAATCTGCTGCACAAGACCTTTTTAGAGTGTTGAAGAGTAAGGAATTCAGCTTGAGGACTAAGGTGTTCCTGATTCAAGGCATGGTATTTTCAATAGCCTCATATGCATGCGAAATCTGAACAGTGAATAAGGAAGACCATAGAAGAATTGATGCTTTTGAGTTATGGTGTTGGAGGAAAATATTGAAAGTGCCATGGGCTGCCAAAAGAACCAACAGATCTGTGTTGAAAGAAGTACAACCAGAGTGCTCCTTGGAGGCCAGGATGGGCAAACTTTGTATCTCATACTTCGGACATATTGTCAGGAGGGAGCAGTCACTGGAGAAGGATATCATGTTTGGTAATGTGGAGGGTCAGAGAAAAAGAGGAAGACACCCAGCAAGATGGATGGCAAAGTGGCAGCATCAATAGGCTCAAGTGTGGCAACAATTGTGAGGTTGACCCAGGACTGGGCAATGTTTTCTTATGTTGTGCATAGGGTCATTATGAGTCAGTACTGACTAGATGGCACCTAACAACAACCACAGCATCATGGTTAACAGACTAGGGAGGGGAGAGAGGGAAAATTATTCACCTCTGTTAGTATGGGTGACAGGAAAGGCAATATACCATAAGAGGGAGGTTGACAGAAGAAAGAGAAAGGTAGCAGGAAACACAGGGAGAAATGTAAGAGGTAAAGTGAAGAGAGAAATACTGTTATCTGATGGTACCTGGAGGGGATTGCAATCTTTGTAATGAAGCAAAGTATATGATTTGTAGAATGTAATACTGATGATGTATTCTGTAAACCTTCACTCAATTCATAAAATGTTAAAAAAAAAAAAAGAAATGTAAAAGCTATTCTTCTTTGCCCTGCCTCTGAATTATTACTATACACTGCTTAGAGCAAGCAGTACATGAGGGTAATATAAGTCATAATTCATGTGGCTGGAGTGCTGACCCAGGGTAAGGAATTGATTGCTAAAGGAGGAGGGGGTCAAAATGGGTGTGGGTTAGGGTGGAAGAAGAAAATGCTGAAGAAATGAGCTCTTTCACAACTTTGTCCTTAAAGTTAATGATTTTATTTCAAGCTCAGCCATAATTTATCTTTGTTGTTGTTAAGTGCTGTCAAGTTGGTTCCGACTCATACTGACCCTGTATAGGGTGTCTAAGGAGAAGCTGATGAGTTTGAATTGCCGACCTTTGCTGTTCAAACTGACCTTGTGTTCCTGTGCATTGTTGCACAACACCACACCAGGACTCCTTATAACTAACTGAACATCATTATTTCTTCAACATATTTGTACTAAATATTTTAGAGCACCTTTTTGCATCTCCAGACAATGCTTTGAAGATTTTTAAATTCTGAGTTGAAGACATCTCCTGAGTTGAAGAAAAATACTTGTCCTTCAATAGGGAAAATGATTGTGTTTTTTTGTTTGTTTTCAAAGGGACTTTTTAAGTGAAATGGCATCCTGGTGGTGTAGTGATTAAGCATTCAGTTGCTAACTGACAGATAGGTGGTTCGAACCCAATAGCCACTCCAAGGGAAAATGATATGGCAGACTCCTTTCAGAAAGATGACAGCCTTAGGGACCCTATGGGACATTTCTATTCTGTCCTAGAGGGTCACTATGAGTCACAGTTGACTTGATGGCAATGAGTTTTTGAGAAAATACACTTGATTTTGGTACAAGAAATTCCTAATGCTTTACACTAACTCCTATCTGAAGCCTTGAAAAATAATGTTAGTTTCTCACAGTTTTTAAAAAGGGAAATAGTATTTGCTAAGATATGGATGAAAAAGTTAATGTTTGCATATTGCTTAGACAAAGCAAATAACCATGTAAGTGTGAACAGTCTCTGCAGAGACCTCCAACAGCATTTTCTTCTTCCATATTTTTTGTTTATGCCAACCTCCACTCTGGACTTAGAATTTCAATCCCTTGATCATGCTGACAACTATCTCCATGGTTATACCTGAATCTCCACCATGAAGTCTTTCATCAGTTCTTTGAGAAAATGTAGTGTTTTCAGTACTCTTTAAAGGACCTTCAATCATAAAGAAACCCTATATGACACAGCAGAGAACTTATTTGGTAAGTGTTGCATAATCACCTGTCATTTAAATTTTTCATGAATTCTCATTAAAGAATTTGAGTTTGTATGTGGGTTTCTCATTTTGTTTTTGCTATTGCTGGATTTTATTTTTTAATGAGCATCATTTAATGTACAAGATGCCATGCATGTTATTTTGTAATTCTGAATTTTTTTTTCCTTTGGCACTACATATTGTCTGGAACAAATGGTAATGAACCCCAAAATGTCAAGAGTTTGCTAAAAAATATCTAACTTAGAAACTCTAATTTCCTCCTACTTGGAGAAAACAATCCCTAGGAAAGAACAAAGAAATGGTTTCAAAATATTATGTTATCAACTAAGTTAGAATGTTTAAAAGAAATGCAATTGCAGATAGTACCCATTTGCCCTAGTCTTAATGGCTTGATAATCATAACTCGACTAGAGGAAGATTTAAAAAAAAAAAATGATAAAGGAAACTAGTGTGAATTTCTACAATTTGATGCACTTGACCTATACTTATGGATGTAGTGGCTCAATATACCAACTGAGAGGGAAGGAGTCTTCACATCAGGTATCAATCCTATCCCCTCTGTATGGGGATAGGGTACATCGGGATGGGCAACTTAGGCACTGGCTACCTAAAATGAGGGGGTGATAAAGACATGAAGTTACTGGCTTACAAGTTTTCAAGAGGGAGTTTAGTTTCAGAGTGCACAGGATGGTGGGGATGGTGGGGGAGGTAGAGTCCCACTGAATAGTTTTCATTTTGATTAGATGGGTCTGGTGAAAAGTGATGGGGATAAAATTCTTATGAGTCAATAGTAAGAAATTGTTATCATGAGTAATTGAGACTGCCACAATTGTAAAGGTAGAAGTTTTGTAACAAAAATGGGGGAATATTTAATCTTGTGATACAGAAGCAGAGGACCCTGGGCCCACAAAGAGAGAAGAATACAAGCGAAGTGCAGGATCATATCCAGAAAAGCGGAGTGCAGGACCATACCAGAGATGCAGAGATAAGGTTATAGAGAGAGGGAGAATCTGAGAACTCTGGACTCATGGAAAGAGAGGGACTGAGTTCTGGCAGCCAGCAGGCAGGCTTTCAGAATGTGCCCTTTGGTTGTTTGAATCATTATATATTACTGAGTGTTTCTCTGTACATCCACCACCCCCTACCCCCAAAACAAAGAAAGAAACAAACAAAAAACAACCAGGGAATGGAGTGATGGTGCATGGAGGAGACTGTGGTCCTTGCAATGAAACAGTGGTGTAGGGCAGACATTCTCCCATGTGGACTATCACTCAGTTCACAGTGAAAGCTTACAAACAAACAAACAAACAAAAAGACAGAAAGAAAGAAATACAATCAAAGCACATAAATTTATATTTCTATACTAAAAAACCTGTAATGTGTAAGTGAATATTTTAAATTCTTTAATGGATGATGATAGCATATTAATCATAGTATGTCTGGTTTCCTTCAGGGAAAAGATACTTACTAGCGTATTATTGTTGTTAAATGAGCTCCAACTCCTAGTAACCCTGCATAGGATTTCCAAGGAGTTGCTGGTGGGTTTGAACCACTGACCTTATGGTTGAAATCAACTTTGAAGTCCAGTGCATTATTTCACATTGCCACATGAATTCAAGGTGAGGCACTGCAGGATAATGCATTGGACCACAAGATCAGCTTGAGCTGCAAGGTCTGTGACTCAAATACACAAGCCACTCATCAGAAACCCTATACAGGGTTGCTATGAGTTAGAACTGAAGGCATTTAACAACAACAAAATATACATTACAGCAAAATAAGCCCTATTTTTTAAAAAAGACTGTTGGCTAAATTCTACCTCTTAAATACAATTGCATAGATAATCGTATTCAGCATTTTCTCCGGAAAAAAAAAAAAAAAAGCAAGCAGATTTTAAATTGACATTTCCAAAGTCTATGCTACAACTGTCAAACCTGAAGTGAACAGAGATAATCATAATTAAAGTTTCACATTTGGCTAATCTGAGAATATCATTCTTAAATCAGTAGTTTATCTGTCTATCTTCTGTTTTCCCAACATCTTGTACTTCTCAATATCACAAGTGCTCAAAGGTGAGCAGAATGATGATAAACTATTGGCACTGACATTTATGCATTAAACATCTACACAAAGAAAATAATTCTTCCATTATTTCTTCAATGGTCCAACCCTTCATGTCAATTTGCTTTCCTTAATTGCTTTTTTGTTTAATTTCCAGGATTTTTTCGAAGCTATTCATAGTATGAAGCAATGTTTGAAGATGTTTGTCATCTTAAATAGCTCTTGTTTCACTTGTTTAACAGTTAGAAATAGAAAGGAATTTCAACATGTTAATTAAAATGCTGTGACTCTGGTAGATTTAATTAAAGGAGATATTATTTGGGGACTTACTCATTTGCTCATCCATTCATCCATCCCTCTTCCAACAATCTTTTCTGAGTAGTTACTATGAGGTCATACTAAGATAATAAAATGTGATTCTCACCTTTGGTGATATCCAAGGTTATCAGGAATAAAAAAGAAAAAGTGAATAATTACAACAGAATCAGAGTACTGTTGTAAAAGTTTTACATGTAGCATAAAAAATAGAAATGACAATTCTACCAGAGCTGGAGGACTTGTTAAGTGCTGTCAAGTCAGTTCTGACTCCTAACAACCCTGTATAGTTTTGGAACTATAACTCTTTGCAGGATCATAAAGTCTCGTCTTTCTCCTGAAGGAGGAGTGGTTAAGAGGTTTTAAAAACTAATAATTCAACTTATGTTTTTTCCTCCTAATATAAAAATTTTGTTTTGCATCCTCATTCAGGATTCAACTCTGACTTTGGGAAATGAGGTAGTATTCAAGCCTCGACTTTCGCTATTAAAAGATTCACTGGGCAAATTATTGAATGATGCAGAATGCATCAAGAAAAGATGGAAGGAATACACAGAATCATTGTACCAAAAGGAAATGGTTAATGTTCAACCATTTCAAGAGATACCATATGAACAAGAGCCAATGATACTCAGAGAGGAAGTCCAAAATGCATTGAAAGAAGTGGCAAAGAACAAGGCACCAGGAATTGATGGAATAAGAATTGAAATCTTTCAGGAAAGTGAGGCAGCACAGGAGGCACTCACTCATCTCTGCCAGGAAATTTGGAAGACAACTGTCTGGCCGACTGATTGGAAGAGATCAATGTTTGTGCCCATTCCAAAGAGAGGTGACCTAACGGAATGCGGAAATCATCGGACAATCTCTTTGATATCTAAAGCAAGCAAAGTTTTGCTCAAGGTAATACAGAAACAGCTACAGTCATACATTGACAGAGAACTTCCAGAGGTTCAAGCTGGATTCAGAAGAGGCCGTGGAACGAGAGATATCATTGCTGATGTCCGATGGATCTTGGCTGAAAGCAGAGAATATCAGAAGGATGTTTACCTGTGCTTTATTGACTACGCAAAGGCTTTTGATTGTGTGGATCATGACAAGCTATGGACAACATTGAGAAGTATGAGTATTCCAGAACACTTAATTGTACTTCTAAGAAATCTGTACCTAGACCAAGAAGCAGTTGTTCGAACAGAACATGGGAACACTGAAAGTTTTAAAATTGGGAAAGGTGTGAGACAGGGTTGTATTCTTTCACCATACTTGTTCAACCTGTATGCTGAGCAAATAATACGAGAAGCTGGGTTCTATGAAGAAAAACGTGGCATCAGGATTGGAGGAAGACTCATTAACAACCTGCGATATGCAGATGATACAACCTTGATCGCTGAAAGTGAAGAGGACTTGAAATATTTACTTATGAAGATTAAGGAGCACAGCCTTCGATATGGATTGCATCTCAATGTCAAGAAGACAAGAATCCTCACCACTGGACCAATAAACAGCATTCTTATCAATGGAGAAAGGATTGAAGTTGTCAAGGACTTCATTCTTCTTGGATCAACTATCAACACTCGCGGAAGTAGCAGTCAAGAGATCAGACGACGTATTGCACTGGGCAAATCTGCTGCACAGGAACTTTTTGAAGTATTGAAGAGCAGAGATGTCAGCTTGAGGACTAGGGTGCGCCTGACCCAGGCCATTGTGTTTTCAATAGTCTCATATGGATGCGAAAGCTGGACAGTGAATAAAGAGGATCGTAGAAGAATTGATGCCTTTGAGTTGTGGTGTTGGAGGAGAATACTGAAAGTGCCATGGACTGCCAAAAGAACCAATAGATCTGTTTTGGAAGAAGTGCAGCCAGAGTGCTCCTTGGAGGCCAGGATGGCTAAGCTTCGTCTCTGCTACTTTGGACATGTAGTCCGGAGGAAACAATCGTTGGAGAAGGATGTCATGCTGGGTGGGGTGGAGGGTCAGAGAAAAAGAGGAAGACCTCCAGCGAGATGGATCGGCCAGGTGGCATCATTGATGGACTCGGGGGTGGCAGCGGTGGTGAGGTTGGCCCAGGATCGAACATTGTTTCGTTCTGCTGTGCATGGAGTCGCTATGAGTCGGTTCCGACTCGATGGCACCTGACAACAACAACAACAAGTCAAGATTATAAGGATAATTGCAGTGTGTCACATATAGACCTTCTCCTAAGCTAGGGAAGACAGCCCCACTCTTAAGAAATGGAAATTTATCTGAAGAGATAGATTCCTAAAAAAACAAATCATAATATAATTATGAACACAACTAATTTAAAGACTACAAAGAAGAAACAAGACACTTTTTCTAGATAAGGAAAAAAGTAAGTAAAATGAAAGACTCAGAATATAGATTGCATTTTGAGAAAAAAACTAGAGAACCTACCATCTATAAACCTAGAAAGGCACTTGGAGAACAGATGTAGGAATTTAAATACAAGCCTAACAAATTTACAAGATTCTGAATCATCTAGGAAACAAATTGCAGGAATGTATGTTTCGTGGCTGGAGTAAAGCCATGATTTATTTTTAAAAAGATAATTTAGGTAGAAGTATAAAGGATGGACTACAGAACCAAGTTTGATGTGTGAAACACAGTAATGAAGCTTTTATGGTAAGACACTGAAATAAATTGATGACAAAGAGAAAGATACATGGAGAATTTGAAAAAAGAAAGCATTGCTGAAGTGGGGAGAATATCGGGTGGACTTTGAAGAGGTGGATGCATTAAAAAAAAAAAAAAAATCCAGGCTAAGGTAACTCAGGTAGATTAAAAAAAATATATCTCTACAAAGAAGAATTCCCAGTTCTAATACAGAAAGCGTAATTCTGGGATAAGGAGGAATTATAAGAATTTGGTGCACAGAAATGGCCAGTACTTCATGATGGTGGCAAAAAAAAAATGATCATAGTAACAATCACTTTTGTGAATACTTAGGATGTCTTGGACGCTATATTAGTTCATATACATATCTCGCATAATCCTAATAACAGTGAGAAAGACATGATCCCCTTCATTTTATAGATAAAATAACCTATGTATGGATAAGTTCAATGACCTGCTCAGTGTCCTATGACTGGCATACAGTAGAGCTAGATTTCAAAATCCGATTTGTCTGACTCTAAGGATCCTGGTACCTTTATATTTGCTTCAGAGTTCCAACACCATCCCATGAGCCCTCTTGGCCCAGTATTCCTTGTTGTTGACGGAGCTCTGAATCTCATTCAAACTCTCGCTGAAGCAGGAGTCAAGAAATCAGATGACGTATTACATTAGGCAAATCTGCTGCACAGGAAGTGTTGAAGAGCAAAGATGTCAGCTTGAGGACCAAGGTGTGCCTGACCCAAAACATGGTATTCTCAATAACCTCATATGGATATGAAAGCTGGACAGTGAATAAGGAAGATCATAGAAGAATTGATGCCTTTGAATTGTGGCGATGGAGGAGAATAGTAAAAGTGCCATGGCTGCCAAAAGAACCAATAGATCTGTTTTGGAAGAAGTGCAGCCAGAGTGCTCCTTGGAGGCCAAGATGGCTAAACTTCGTCTCTCATACTTTGGACATGTTGTCAGGAGGGAACAGTCGCTGGAGAAGGATGTCATGCTGGGTAAGGTGGAGGGTCAGAGAAAAAGAGGAAGACCCTCAAGGAGATGGATCAGCCATGTGGCATCATTGATGGTGTCAAATGTGACAGCGGTAGTGAGGTTGGCACAGGACCAGACATTGTTTCGTTCTGCTGTACATGGGGTCACTATGAGTCGGTTCTGACTTGATGGCACCTGACAACAACAACAAGGATCCTGGTGTTGTTGGATAAGAAGTTGACAGTTACCCATAAGCTTGGCTCTCCAAACCTACCAGTTGTTCCTCAGAAACCCTATACAGGGTCTCTATGAGTCAGAACCAACTTGATGGCACTTAACAACAACAAAGCAGGCATCAGCCAAGTATAGCCCATGAACACTATCTGTCCCACCACCTATTTTTGTAAATAAAATTTTTATAAGAGTATAACCATTCTAATTCACCTGCATATTGTCTACGGTTGCTTATTGGCTATGTCGCCAAAGTTGAGAAGTTACAGCTGAGAACATATGGCCTACCAAGTTGAAATATTCACCATTTGGCCCTTTTAGAAAAAGTTTGCCAATGTCTGCTCCAAAGTCCTTATTCATAACCATTAAACAAATATGCATCAAGCACTGCTATGTTCCAGGCATTGGGCCAGACACTGTTTTTTAATAGGCACTCAGGCAACTTGTAAGCAGCTAAAAATAGAGAGAAGACCAATTATAGAGAAGAGACCAATCAGAGTGCTCCTAACACCAGGATGCTCATCACTTTAACAAATGCCCCACTTTGGCACCCCCCACCCCCGCAACCCCCATCTTGACTGGCACTGCTAGGCAGAAAAAGCCATAAATAGCAGAGAAGTTGGTATTTTCCTTATCAATACTTCCCTACCTGGTTCTAGAGGTACAGTAAGCCCTTGAGATTTACAAAAATGTCACCCAAGTCTTTCACACATGCTCACATTTACAAATCATAGCAAAAATTAATTTGTACTAAATTATTCTTTCAAATCAATAATGATTCTGTGAATACAAGGTTGTAAATTATAAAGCTACTAAATCATTCAATACGTAAAATGATATTAACAAAGTATAGTCCTGGTGTGGTGCTGTAGGATAAGCACTGGACTGCTAACCATAAGGTCAGTGGTTTAAACCCACCTGTCACTACACAGGAAAAAGATGAGGCTGTCTGTTCCTATAAAGATTTACAGTCTCATAAACCCTATATACAGTCGCTGTCAGTCAGAATTAACTTGATGGTAAGGGGGTTTGGCTTGGGGTTTGGTAATAGGATATGAAAACAGAACTCTTTGTTTCAGTAGAAGTCTCAATACTAGGGTAACAAAGTGGGTGTGCCCAGACTTTTCTCAGTGAAATTTATGAGGGAAATGTTCAGAACCTATTTCCATACTCCTGAATTTCTTCACTAAGGAAGTTTTCAACCACTTCAGGAAAAGGGTCAGGAGAGAGGAGCAGGTGAGGACTTTTGTGAAAAAGGTTTCCTTGCAGATGGCTATGTTGTGAGTCATACTCTCTTCTCACATCATAAGAAATGCCATTAGAAATTATCAAAAAGGGAGCCTTTAAAATGACATTGGGAAAGAGTCGGTTTTAAACATTGACAGACCCAGAGATCACAAAAGTGGCTTAAGAAACACACATAGTTCAGAACAGGTAAGGAAATCTCTGCTCTGTTCTAGTTATCTTTTGCTGTGGCATAACACAGAACACAGCACAGTAGGGTGGATGCCTGTTCTCTGCTTTATGATATCTGGAGCTTGTGCGAGGAAGACTTGAGTGACTGAGGGGTTTTCAAACAACTAGGGACTGGACGAGGCCAGACTAGAAGGAAGCAAGTAGGGTGCTCAGACTGTAACATTTAAGGAAGCACTCACTCTCTCTCACTTCAATGCAAGGATAAATTCTGAACTTGCAAGATTCTGAAAATGGATATCCCCTGAAAATTTGCACCCAGGTGCCTCCCTTTCCCCATGTTAGTACAAGTCCCAAGGAGCTGAATTCAGCTGGGGCTTTCAAATGGAACAACTATCTTGACTTTTCCTTATGGCTTAGTTTGTATCAGCATGGTGGTTTGGTTGGAAAAAGAGTATTCCAAGAGAGTAAAGTGTGGTCTTTTATGATCTAGCTTCAGAAGTCACATGATACGACATCATCCACTCTCTTGGTCAAAGCAGTCACAAGCACACCCAGATTCTAGGATATTGAATATACACCCCATTTCTGAATGGAAAGAGTATGGCCAGGGTTTAAAATAACCAGATCCTTCTGCCAATTTCTCCCTCCTCTGGCTCCAATCAGAGTTGTTGTGAAGTGTCATCGAGTCGTTTCCAACTCATAGCAACCCTATATGGGGTTTCTGGGGAGCAGCTGGTATGTTTGAACCAGCGACCTTGTGGTTCAAACTGACTTTGCAGTTCAGTGCTTATCCCACAATGCCACACCAGGACTCCAATCCTAGAGAGAACTGGAATTTTATTTGTTCAGCTGAAAGAAGATGTGAAAAAAGAGATATAGGAGGGCTGCTTTCCTCTTTTGTTGCAACTGACCTTCTCACATGGACCTAACTGATGAAATGTACAAGATTTAACCTTAACTCAAGTTCAGGGTTGTGATCATTGTCGAGGGTAGAACATTCCAGTTTCTGATGTGACTGTATCTAAAAAGATAATAAAACTGTGTATTATCCAAGATAGAGCAGAAATGTCAGCGGATCTGACAAAGTTTTCATCCAGGAATAAAATTTAAAGAGGTAGTGAAGGATAAAGTAAGCTTGCTTTGATCATATTGCTCAAGTTATCCTTTTTTTTTTTTTTTTTTTCAACAAATTGGTCAAATGCCTCATTACTATGGTGATATTAACCATAAGCTTTCCTGAAACTACAAAGGCAAAGTGATGGGTGTAAATCACACTGATAGTTCTTATTTAGCACATGTAACTTGTGAATGAAGACAACCATGTTGAAATTCATTACACATTTATAGCAAGATAATGTCAATAGACAGCTGCAGAAAATGGGAGAGTTGTTGAATGACACTGCTGAGAGGCAGATTGCAGAGGGTCAGCCAAGGGAGCACTAGCTGAAGAAAAACACATGATGACTGGCAACGTTTTAGTATAACTCTATATGATTTACTGGAGGGCTGGAGTGGAAGAGTGGCATGATCCGATCTGTTTTAGATTTATTATCCTGGCTACTGTGTGTGAGGCTTTCTGCTCCCATAAAGATTTGTAAGCCTTGGAAACCCTAACAGGGTTGCTATGAGTCAGAACCAACTCAACAGCACGCATCCACCTCCACCATCACTGTGCGTGAGTAGTGTGTGTATGTGTGTGTGCCAGATAGAGAGAGAAAGTGGGAAGGCGGGGAGGAGGGAGGACAAATGGTAGTGTGAATAAATGAACACCCTGTTAGCATGGTTGAAGTGTGATGACTAAAGTAATAGCAGGAATGCAAGGATAATTTCTTTCAGAAATATCATTATGAGGCTGGATGCTATGCGATAATAGGTAAAGACATCCCAAAGGTCCAACTTTTGCAACATGTCATACCACTACATAATCCTTGATATCAAACACTACTCCTCCCTTCCCTCAAGGCCCTGATATCTGCAATCTGCTGCAATTTCTCACAGAACTCAAAATTGTCAAAGGAAACACCTCACCCAATTGTGGAGGCTGGCAATTCCCAACTCCATTGTTCAGGAGTCAGTTTGGAGGATTCTCCTCACCTATATAGTCTCAGGAGCTGAGGAACCCAAATCAGCAGGTCAGATGACAGCCAGACTGTTGTATGCATCTGTATGCACCAGGCTTAGGGAATCAGGTCAGGCAATAGACAACAAGGCCCACAAACTGGAGCTGAGACATGATGAGCCAGATACAAGATCCAGGGCAAGAAAGCAAATTTTCCCAAACATTCCTTAGACCATGGCTCCAGGAAGCCCAAGGATGACAACTTGAGTCACACCCTCTGGTGAGGTGGAAACATCCTTAATCCTTGTTGCTGTTAAGTGCCATTACGTCGGTTCTGACTCATATAGCCTTGTATAGGATTTCTGAAGAGGGCTGGTGGGCTTGAATCACCAAGCTTGAGGTTAGCAATTCTGTCTTTGTCCTATAGCACCACACTAGGACCTTAATTCTTACTTCCACCTTAATTCTTATTGTTACATGTGGTAAAGCTGGTTCTAACTAAGATCAACCCTGTAACGGGTTTCTGAGTCAGTGCTGGTGGGTTTCAACCATAGACCTTGTGGGTAGCAGTCCAGTGCTTACCTACAGTGTCACACCAGGAATCCACCTTAGTCCTTGTTGTTAAGTGCTATTGAGTCAGTTCCAACTCATAACAACTCTGAATAGAGTTTCTGAGTAGCATCTGGTTGGTTTGAACCACTGACCTTGTAGTTAGCAGTCCAGTGCTTATCCTACAGCCCCTCACTAGTACTCCTAAATCCTTATCGTTGCTGTTGTGTGCTCCTAATTGGGTTTTAAATCACAGCTACCCTGTATAGGGTTTCAAGGTATGGCTGGTGGTTTGAACTGTTAATGTTTTGGCTAGCAATCCAGTGCTTATCCTACAACAGCACTTCAAGATTCCCTTTGTTGTTGTTGTGTTGTTAAGTGCCATCGAGTCGGGTCCGACCCATAGCGACCCTGTACAGGATTTCCGAGGGTGTAAATCTTTACAGGAGTAGAAAGCCTCATCTTTCTCCCGCGGAGCGGCTGGTAGTTTCGAACCGCTGACCTTAAGGTTCGCAGCCCG
>NW_006408633.1:2683736-2685512 GCF_000296735.1 Chrysochloris asiatica
CCAGGATCAGACATTGTTTCGTTCTGCTGTGCATGGGGTCACTATGAGTCGGTTCCGACTCGATGGCACCTGACAACAACAACAACAACAACTTACTGAATACCAAAATATTTGTGAAGGAAGGAATGAAAAGAATCATACTTTGGAAAAGTTTATGATTGTTTGTTACATTGATAGTAAACTTATATTAAATTAATAAATTTATTACTGAATACTAGGACTTCTGGTGTGGCATTGCCAGTTAATGCGCTAACCTGCAACGTTGGTTTGGGTCGTTTAGGCCGGCAGTTCCAACTCACCAGCTGCTCCTTGGAAACCCTATTTAGGTTTGCTATGAGTCGGATCCTGACACCTAGAAACAACAACACTGAATACCAGGCACTGTGTTATACCATGGGGACACAAAGCAAAAAAAAGCCCCTACCACAATGAAGTTTGAAGTCTAATTGGAAAGAGAAACATTAATAACACAATGTACAACACATGTTGCAATAAAGGTACTAGAAGGTTCTTTTGTGGGCTTCTGGGTACTGCAGAATAAGCTGCACCCTAAGGAGCTCTGGGAGTCCTGGTGTGGCGCTGTGGGTTCATGTGCCACACTGCAAAGCTGTTTGAACTGCAGGGTCGGCAGTTCAAGCTCACCAACAACTCTTCGGAAACCCTATCCAGGGTCACTGTGGGTCAGAACCAACCAGATGGCACTTAACAACAACAACAACAACAAAGAGCTTACAATGCACCAATGTCAGCACTAACACTAGAACCTGATCAGGACACTGTTTAAAATACCTACCATATATAGTACTAAAAAGTGAAAGCATTTTCTCTTTCATATATAATTTTGCCATTTGATGTTGTCTTTGAATATTTTCACATCAAGACCAACCTAGGTCTTCCTGGAGATCATGTGATTGAATTTTTTTCAAAAAACCTTTTTATTGTGAATTGAGTGAAGGTTCACAGAGCAGTTCATCACTTTTACATTGAACAAATCATATTCTTTGATTTATTAATGGTTGCAATCCCCTCCATGCACCAACAGTTTTCAGCATTTAACTTTATTCACTTTAGCCTCTGCCTTCCTCCTCGTGTCTTCTGCCACTCCCATATTTTCTCTGCCAAACTCCCTCACATTGTATAGTGCCTGTCCCATCACCCATGTCAATGCGCGTCCACCCTCTAGCTCATCAATCATTTCCTCCTATCCTCAATAACTATCATAGGTTGTTTCTTTTATCAAGACTCCCCCCCCCCCCCGCTTTTATCTGAGTACAAAAAAAAGCCCGTGCAGGAATATATACTTGTTTAAACAACAAAAGGGAACATTATGGATGCCAATCTCTTGACCACTAGCACAAAGCTTTTCTCTTTCCATAAGTCTACAGTCAATTCTGCCTCCATCTCTGGTGTCACTGTTTCTCTGAGTAGGGCCCCGTGTTCCACTCATGCTCTTCTTTCTTGATGGCTCTAGGGTTCTCTGTTCCTGGAATGTAAGATGAACTATCCACCCACCCCCTTTTTTTGTTGCATAACTTCTGCCTTTACATTTGTGACAATCCCAATTAGTCATGATAATAATTCAATTAGTCATGATAACCATTACTCACTATTGAATCAAATGAATACTATCTGCATCTCATTTCATCAGACCCATCTAGACAAGATGAAAACAATTCAGTGAGGATTCTACCTTCACCCGCATACTCTGACACTACACTCCCTCTTGAAAACTTGTAAGCCAGCCACTTTGTGTCTTACAGCATTTCTTCCCCCCCC
>NW_006408633.1:2685612-2691541 GCF_000296735.1 Chrysochloris asiatica
CTCATCTTTCTCCCGCGGAGCGGCTGGTAGTTTCGAACCGCTGACCTTAAGGTTCGCAGCCCGATTCGTAACCACTACGCTACCAGAGCTCTTAGTTGCCATTAAATGCCATAGAGTTAATCCCACCATAATCCTGTCTCATTAGCAGCTCACTTCAAAATGATTCCATAATAAAACACAAGCATAGAGGTTAAGATTTACAATCCATCACAAAATGAAACAATATGGCTAGAAGGGCAATAAGAAATAATTAGTTGCCCTACAAGGGGGAGAAATGTTGTTGTTGTTGTGAAGTGCTGTCAAGTCCATTCCTATCCATAGCAACCCTGTATGGGGTTTCCAAGGAGCAGCTTGTGAGCTTGAACCACCAACCTTGCAGTTCAAACTGGCACATTAACCCACAGAGCCACACCAGGACTCCGACAAGGGGGCAAAGTTGTTGTTGTTTTTAGGTGCCATCAAGTCAGTACCGTCCTATAGTGACCTTATGCAGAGCAGAATGAAACATTGTCCAATCCTGGGCCAACCTCACTACTGTTGCCACGCTTGAGTCCATTGATGCTGCCACTTGGCCAATCCATCTCGTTGGGGGTCTTCCTCTTTTTCTCTGACCCTCTACCTAACAGGTTTATTTATTTAAAAATAATAATAGTCATAGAAGTGTAATATATTTATAGTAATTTTATAGCTTGTTGTTGTTAAGTGTTTTTGAGTTAGTTCTGACTCATAGTGACCCTGTATAGGGTTTCTGAGGAGCAGCTGGTGAGTTTTAACCACTAACCTTGTGGTTCAAATTCACCTTGAGGTTAAGTACTTATCCTACGGCACCACACCAGGACTGCAATGTTGTTGTTAAGTGCCACTGAGTAGGTTCTGACCCATAGTGACCCTATATAGGAGCGACTGGTGAGCTTGAACCACCGACTTTGCAGGTCAAACAGTTTTGCAGTCTCCAATAGAGTACCATTAAATACCTAATTTTACTTGACTCTGAAATAATTCTATCTTTACTAATTAAAAGGAGCCCTGGATCGACCCTGTCTTATGAGGTTATCATGACTCAGAATTGACTTGATGACAATGGGTTTGGTTTTTTGTTTATGTTCATTACGCAGAGTCACTGGATGACACAAAGAGTTAACACACTCAACTGTTTACTGAAAGGCTTAGGTACCTTAGAAATAAGGCCTAATGATCTACTTCTGAAAAGTCAGCCATTGAAAATTCTATAGAGTACATGTCTACTCTTACTTGAAGTCACCATGGCAACTGAGTTTTTATATTCATTAAGAAAATGCCAAATAAATTTTATTCTTAAATAGAGAATATAGAAGTCAGAAGGAATTAGAAAGTTTTGCTTCATTTTTGCAATGTTTTAACATTGTATTTTTTTCTCTGAGTTTAAATCCATCTCTTTCTTGTTTTTTTGGCTTGCTCCAAACAGCTTTTAAGGGTTTTTATTGGCATTAGCATTTCTCAAAAAGTCATTCTGGACTTTCCCCTTCCTGACCCCATTCTTCAAATATGTGCCATTCTTTTGTGTTTGTCCTTAGGTATGTTCCTCTTTTGTACCTGATCTTTTTATGTCTGAGCTAAAGAGCTCTCTATATAGGTACAGTGATCTCTTTTGATGTTCCCTCAACTTCTTTCTCAAGAACATCCATGATTGCACGGTCAAAATATCTTATTTTAGAGCCCTTCATTTCTATTTATTATATCTGTCCATAGGCACCTTCCAATATTTGTTCCAGGTTTTTGGAAACTGCTTTCTAAACTCATGTGGGATGTTTTTTAGCTGTATTTACTAATCATTGATTTAAGAAAAATATTAACTCTTCTCAGAATTAAAGCTCTGTAGGAAAAAAATAGGAGCATATTTATTAATCTTACCAATATTTGCACGTGTTATTTTACTTTGTTATGGTTTCTGACAGGGATGTTTAGAATAAATGTAGACAATTGTATTTTGGTGACAACTTGTCAGCTATCATTAATTTCCAGTAATGACACAAGAATAATTACACCCTTCCTGAAAAAAAAAAAAAAAAAGTTAAAAGCAATGTTCTCAGAGCAATCGAACTCATTTTCCAAAATTAGCAAAATTATCAATCAGGATAACAGTGAAATATCTGTAATGTTCTTCTCCCAGGTTTGCATTCCATACAGCAAGACTTTTGTTTAGTTATTTTAGCATAAATGCCAGGAAAATGAGGATTTTACCCCTCAGCTGCTTGGAAATACTATACAGGATTTAGGAAAGCCTAAAATCAACTGAAAGCAAATTGATTCAGCATTCAATTTTTTAAAAATCTTTCTTGTTGTCCACTCTCATACATGTAATCTCTAGTAAATTCTATGATCTATTCGGAGAATAAGCTCCAAAATTACAGCATAGTCCTTGGTTTCCTTTCCCTCCTATTCAATTAAATTATCTTTGTCACTGAGTAATAAAACGTTGCCAAGTCTTACTTACATTACTTGTTTTTTGAGACTTTGAGTCTCTTTCATTCACATATGGTACTGTACTTCTTTTTTCCATAAACAAAAATTTTCTAATTGATCCAGTTTCAGAGCTTGAGATTTTAAATCACTAAAATTGAGATACATTAATTTTTCAAATCTATTTTTCATTTTCTTAAAAATACAGTAACAGGTAGTTTTGAATATCTGTAACTTTATTCAAGCCCAGAGCTCCAAAAGAAAGCAATGCCTTGGAATAATATGTCTAATTTTCAAAATTAATCCATCAAAGTTTGATATGTATATCTAAGTACACATATATAGCACATTATAACCTTGAGTTTCCAATACCTAATATTAACACCATTTCACAAGTTTTTTCTTCCATTTATTTTAAGATACTGTACAAATTGTTTGGC
The DNA here is from genome assembly GCF_000296735.1 of Chrysochloris asiatica. Classification (NCBI taxonomy): domain Eukaryota; kingdom Metazoa; phylum Chordata; class Mammalia; order Afrosoricida; family Chrysochloridae; genus Chrysochloris; species Chrysochloris asiatica. The sequence goes on from NW_006408633.1 coordinate 2,688,492, forward strand.
AGAGAAACTAAATGATATTTTTAGAAATACCTTCTACTTTCAGAGTTGCGTTGAAAATGAGCAGGTTATAGATAGGGAAAACTTAATAAACAATAACTCAAGATTCCTGTTCCCTTTCAGAAGCACCACTGTCATAAAAATATACTCTCCACTTAGAGATACCAGGAGTAATTGATTATAAATTTAAAAAGCAGAAAATGGATAGAGTCCCCAGTCAAATATTTTCATCATTAACAATAATAGAAATTTTGCTTCCAATAAGCCCTTGGGTATTTCTACTTCTCAGAACCTGAGAGTAATTGTTTATTGATGCTGTCAGCCTGGCAGGAAAACCTCGAGAACTTTTTTTTTTTTTTTTTCAGATAATGAGTGCATGAAAATGGTTCAAAGTTTCCTCAATGAAACTTTTGTGAAAAGGCCAGGTATCTTTCTGTTCATAGAAACTAACTCAGGAGACAAGTTACTGCTTCAGATAAACCAAGTAGTCTATAGAAGTTCCATCTAAACCCTTTTGGATTATTAGCCATCTTAAAAAGATGGTACCTTAGACTTTTTTCACACTGATTTTCTACATGCAATGGGAGAAAACAGTTGCCAGTGAGATTATTCAAGATTATGGCCATTCTAAATAGGTCTGCACACTTCATAGGGTTTTCAATGACTGATGTTTTGTTTTGTTTTTCCTGAGGTAGCTCATGAAGCCTTTCTTCTAAGGTGATATCTCTGGATAGAATCAAGAATTCAGCTATTGGGGAAGCAGTCAAGTTCATTAACATTTTGTACCACATCGAGATTATTTTGTGGCTTAATTCCTTGATAATCTGGCTTCCACACAGAGTTTTCTACATTGAGCCAACTCACTATCTTTAAGAAAATGGAAAGGGAGAAAACTGTATGTACAGAAGTTGTGAGGTAAGTTTTTAGCAAATTCAAACTCCTCTGGGAGTCCCCTCTGCTACTTGACCATGGCACCCTTAGAAACCTGTGTTCTTTTTAAGACCCAGATAACAAGACCAAGAGAAATAAGGACCATGATGTTTCTCCTGCAAATGATAGAACAAATAAGAGGAAGGCTTGGAGTAGAAATGTTGCTATTAACATATTCTTTTTTTGTTTCAAAACTTATATACTCTTAAAACCTAATGAGAACTTTAAAAAGCTTTAATGTGGATTACATATATTGACATTTACTCTGCTAGAAATTAAAACAGAATATTTTTAAATGTTTATAAAATAGCACACACAAGCATGGTGATATAAATTTTATACTTTTATCTAAAAATTGTCCTTGCTTTTGTTAAGTGCCTTCAAACCAGTTCCTATGCACAACAGAATGAAACACTGCTCATTCCTGTGCCATCTTCACAATTATTAACACGTTTGAGCCCATTGTTGCTGCCACTGGTTCAATACATCTCCTTGGGGGTTCTTTCTCTTTATCACTGACCCTCCACTTTACCAAGCATAATGTCCTTCTACAGGAAGGGACTGGTACCTCCTGATGGTGGTTGTGGTTATGGGCCATGAAGTCAGTTCTGACTCATAGTGACCCTGTATATAGTTTTTAAGGTTATAAATCTTTATGGGAACAGAAAGCCTCATCTTTCGCCCATGGAATCTCTAACAGTTTCGAACTGATCACCTTGAGATTAGCAGCCCAGCTTGTAGCCACTATGCTGCCAGAACTCCTTGGTATCTTGTGATAACGTGTCCGAAATATGAAAGATGAAGTCTCACCATCCTGGTTTATAACAAGCATTTTGACTGCATTACTCTTAATACATTTGTTTGTACTGGCAGTCCATGATACTTTTAATATTCTTCTCCAGCATCATAATTTATTAAACATTACTTCACTAAAACATAAGTTCAATGAGTGGCATTGATTTACATTTTTGAAAATCTCTTTAATGTCTGTTGTACCTACTTCTGCATTCTGTCTGTTGTGATGTGCGTACACACTCCTGAGAGAATGAGAAAGAAAAAGGCAAATGAGATCTTAGTATTGTTGTGAAGAAAACCTTGACCTTGCAATCCTCTTTGCAAACCACAGCTCTACACAAGTTCAGTACAATGAAAATAAGATTGAAAACTCAAAATGCCTGTGGTAAAATAAGGAAAGAAGTAAAAAGACAACCTACTCTTCAATATAAGAAAAAGAAAATAAACGAAAGAAATACAAGCTGGCAAAGAACTTTTATTTTTTTAATGTGTGGCAGATAATGATTTGGGGCTTATAAAGGACCTGAAGTTAGACTTCATTGAACAATGCAGTCTTGTTCCAAATTAACAAACACCAGGTTAAACAAGCTTATTGAAAAACTAATAGACTTGCTCAAGTTATAAAGCATCAGAATGTCTGAGTTGCAAGGGTCTCTGAAAGTTATCTCTCATCATCACTAATCATTTCATTTTATACATGATACAATTGGGGCCAAATCATGCTACATACTTTGACAAGATAATAGTAACAGAACTGGGACTAGAACTCAGGTTTCCTGGATTCCTATTTAACTTTCTCTTCGTCATTCTATAAAATAACGAAAAACTAACATTTGAAATACCATTTATAGTGGTGAATCTAATTGTTCGTAGAATTTCAAGTAGGTTAGTTAATGACATCTTTGAAAATTTAATAAAATCTAAGAATCCATTCCTCAGAAAAATATAAACATGCCCATGAACATAAGACCCTAAAACCCAATCATGAACTAACTATGCTTCAATGTATACCATTTAAGAACTCAGTCTAGTTTAAATGCAGACACACACACACACACACACATAATTCCAGGATCAATACATTCAAGAAGATGAATAATTAAAGAGTCATATCTGGTCTTCTGTTGTGGCGCTGTAGGATCAACACTGAACTGCAAACCACAAGGTTGGCAGTTCAAACCCACCAGCTGCTTTTAGGACTCTCTATACAGGATCGCTATGACTTAGGACCAAATTGACAGCACTTAACAGAATTAACATCTGGTGAAAAGTTACAGACACCAATATTATTCACTTAAAATAATAAATGTATTAATTTAATATGAGTT
>NW_006408633.1:2696161-2716816 GCF_000296735.1 Chrysochloris asiatica
CACTCCTTTTCTGTAGCCAATGTCTAAGTTGCCCATCCCTATCAACCCAGTGTACTGAAGGGATAGGTTTGGTCCTTGATGTGAAGACTCCTTCCCTTTCATTTGGTATTTTGAGCTACTTTTGTTACTATATCCCTAAGTATATGTCAAGTACATCAAATTGTAGCAATTTACACTTGTTTCCTTTATCAAATGTCTTTATCTTCCTCTAATCAAATTCTGATCATCAAACCATTGAAGTTAGGTCAAATGGATGTTATTTGCAAGTTTGGGTGTTTTTATGCATCTCCCCTGACTTCATATCAGCTGGACACTTCACTCTCAGCTCTAGCCCTCCAGGGCTAGGTCATTGTCCTTGGACTGAGGAGTTCCCAAGTCTCCCCAAACTTCAGATCAACCAAATATTCCCCTTCTGTCTCTAATCTCAAGGTCAACAGAAGTCTATGAAATGTGGTCGAATTCAGTCCATATCTTCATTGCCACTTTTCTCCCACTTCCACTCACATGTAGATCAGAACAGTCACCAGCAAGCTTACATGCCTACTTGTGTGTTTCCTTTGAGTTTCAGTCTTAGAGGAGGGTTTGTCTTGAAGGAACTTGATTGCTTGCCTTGATTGCTCCCCAGTGAATAGCTTGCTTGTTCTTGTTATAGCCAAAATAGACTGCCATTTATTTTTTTTTTCTTCTTAGTGGTCTTTCTTTTAAGAAGTGTCTTCTGTTCCTCTAGCCACTCCAGACAGGTCTACACATCCTTTCAAGTGGGAATGTCCCCCTCAGAAGGTTCTGGATGTGGCTCAAGATTCCATCTAAGGTCCTATACACTACAAAGACTCTGCAAGAAGCCTATTTACTGGACAAGTTCTAGAACTCCTTTTAGGTATTCTAGTCAGTTATAAACTAAAGATGGGCTTATAAGCTTTCTGTAAGCATGATTGAATTTTATAAGCTCAAATAATTGTTTATTGAAATACCTTATTAAAACAACATAAAATTTTATTATACACATGGGCCTCACCAGATACAATACACAGGAATCAAACTGACTATAAATGTGGGAGGAGACCATGGAAAAAGTCAATATCAGTGGTCAAAACAAGACATGGAGCCAGCTGTGGAAGAGACCATCAGTTGCTCATATGGAAGTTTAGGCTGAAACTGAAGAAGATGAAAATAAGTCCACAAGAGCTAAAACATAGCTTAGAACATACCCACCCAAAGTTAGAGATCATCTCAAGAACAGAGTTGATGCATTAAACACTAATGACCCAAAATCAGAAAAGCTATAGAATGATATCAAAACCATCACACAGGAAGAAAGCAACTTACATTAAAAAAAAAAAAAAAAAAAAAAAAAAAAACAGGTAAGGAAAAGACCAGAATGGATATCAGAATAGATTCTGAAACTTGCTCTCCTGTGCAGAAACGCTAAAGAGAATTTAAAATATGAGAAAGTGAGAGTTTAACAGAAAATTTCCAAGGGCTCTTCTAGAAGACCAAGTAAAGTACAGAAGTCAAATGTGCAGAGACCAGGAGTTAGAAAACCAAAAGGGAAGAACATACTTAACATTTATTAAGCTAAAAGAAATAAAGAAAGAAGTCAAATCTTGACTTGCAATATTGAAGAATTCCATGGGGAAAGTATTGAATAATGCAGAAAAATCAAAAGAAGATGAAAGGTATTCACAGAGTCTCTGTCTCAAAAGGAAATGAGTGAAAGTCCCATCAACCCTGTGCCTCACCTTCCCCTCTGTCTTCTTCTGTGCTGCATAAGGAGTAGGCGGCCATCTACCAGCATCATGGCTACACACAGACCACTGGTGAAGCCCAAGATCGTCAAAAAGAAGACAAAGAAGTTCATCCAGCACCAATGATATCATTATGTCAAAATTAAGCGTAACTGGCGCAAGCCCAGAGGTGCTGACAACAAGGTGCAGAGAAGATTTAAGGGTCAGATCTTAATGCCCAACGTTGGTTATGGGAGCAACAAGAAAACAAAACACATGCTGCCCAGTGGCTTCCGCAAGTTCCTGGTCCACAACATCAAAGAGCTGGAGGTGCTGCTGATGTGCAACAAATCTAACTGTGCAGAGATTGCTCACAACATTTCCTCAAAGAACCACAAAGCTATCGTGGAAAGAGCAGCCCAGCTGACCATCAGAGTCACCAACCCCAATGCCAGGCTGTGCAGTGAAGAAAATGAATAGACAGCATGTTTTCGAATTTTATATCTGTTAAATAAAGCCATAAAAGTGCAAAAAAGAAAAAAAGTGTGATTTTCAACTATTTCAATTTGTTTTTGTTGTTAAGTGCTGTTGAGTCATTTCTGACCCATAGTGACCCTGTTTAGGGTTTCTAACAAGCAGCTGATAAGCTTGAAATGGTGAACTTGTAGTTCAAATGCATTTTGCAGTTCAGCCCATAGCATCACATCAGGACTCCAACTATTTCAGTAGGTAGCATATAATCAAGAACTAATGTTACTGTAAGAAGAAGTCCGACCTGCACTAAAGGCATTGCCAAAAAACAAGGTTCCACAAACTGTTATTGTTGTTGTTAGGTACCATTGAGTCAGTACCAACTCATAGTGTCCCTATGCACAACAGAACAAAATACTGCCTGGACCTGGGCCAAGCTTACAATTGTTGCCATGCTTGAGTCCATTGATGCTGCCACTTTGCCAATCCATCTCACTCAGGGTCTTCCTGATGGAATACAAATAGAAAATTTTCACTGAACTTATGCAGCCTTGGAGGCATACATTCAATTATGAAAAGAAATCTGGAAGAGATTCATATTTGTGTTCATTCCAAAGAGAGAAGACTCAACAGAATGCAGAAATCATTGAACAATATCATTCAAATCACATGTAAGTAAAATTTTGCTGACGATAATTTAAAAACAACTGCAATAGTACGTCAAAAGGGAACTGTCAGAAACTCAACCCAGATTTAGAAGAGGACATGGAACTAGGTATATAATTGCTGATATCTAATGGATCTTGGCTGAAAGCAGAAAATACCAGAAAGGTTTTTGGTGGTGAGTCGTGCTGGTTGTGTGCCATTAAATAAGGCTATAAATCTTTATGGAAGCATAAAGCTTCCTATGTGTACCCTGGAGCAACTGGTAGAGTCAAACTATTGACCTTGCAGTTAACAACACAGCATGTAATCCACTACACTATCATTGACTATGCAAAGGCTCTTGACTGGGTTGATCATGACAAACAAGCTATGGTTAACATTTCAAAGAATGGGTCTTCTATAACACTTAATCATGCTCATGAGGAACCCGAAGGCAGAACAAGAGGCAGTCATTCAAACAGAGCAAAGGGATAGTGAATGATTTAAAATCAGGAAAGGTGTAAGTTAGGACCATATTCGTTCCCCATACTTATTCAAGCAGTATGCTGTTGTCATTAAGTGCCATTAAGTCAGTTCTGATTCATAGCAACCATGCATAGGGTTTCTAAGGAGGAGCTGGACAGTTTGCTCTTAAGAGCAAAGATAGCAGTTTGAGAATTAAGGACCACCTAACCCAAGTCATGGTATTTTCAGTAGTTTCATGTTCATGTGAAAGTTGAGTAAGGAAAACTGGAGAAAAACTGATTCATATAAGTTTGTTGTTGTTGTTATTATGTGCCGTGGAGTCAGTTCCAACTCATAGCAACCCTGTACAGGTTTTCCAAGGCTGTAAATCTTTATGGGAACAGAAAGCCTCATCCTGCTCCCGTGTAACAGCTGGCAGTTTCGAACTGCTGACCATGAGATTAGCAGCCTTATTTGTAACCACTATGCTACCAGAGCTCCTTGATTCATTTGAGTCAGGTGTTAGAAAACAATTTTGAAAGTACCATGGACTGTCAGAAAGGCAAACCAACCTGTATTCGAATAAGTACAGCCAGAACACTCCTTAGAAGTCAGGATGATGAGACTTCATCTCTCATACTTTGGACACATTATCAGGAGGGACCATTCCCTGATGAAGGACATTATGCTAGCTAAAGTGGAGGATCAGTGAAAAAGATGAAGACTCCCAAGAAGATGGATTGGCACAGTGGAAGTAGCAGTGGGCCCAGGGGTAACTGTAATTATGAGGATGAGATAGGATTATGATCCCACAGTGTTCCATTATGTTGTGCAAAGTGGCTCTTAAGAGTCAGACCCAACTCAAAGGCACCTAACAACAACAATGTAAATTTAAATAATCACATTTAAATAGTAGCTATTGTTTTGTACAACAGAAAACAGAAAACCCAGAAGTCTGCTTTCAGTCTGTTTCAGGCTAAAGACTTAAAAGGAGTCTTCATGTCTCACAATATTCCTGCCCAGTTCATTTGAGCTAGATTTGAGTGCATAATGGAGTATTCACCAAGCCTGATCATATTCTGGCCTATAAAATAATCCACAACAAATATTTGAAAATGAAATAATATAAATGCTGTTCTCTGACCATAACAAATTAAATTAGAAGCCCATGATAGAAAAATATCTGGAAAACACTTAAGTATTTGGACATTAAATGATAATCTAAGAATGGGTCTTCCAGAACTCTAAACAACCCATGTGTTAGAGGAAGCCATAAGGTAATTAGAAAACAGTTTAAATTAAATAAAAATTAAAACATACTATACAAAAAGTCATAAGATGCAGCTAAGGAGGGCTTAGAGGGAAACTTGTAGCATGAGATGTTTATAGTAAAATCAGGAAAGATTCTGCGTTAGTAATTTAAACTTCTACTTTAAAAAATTAGGGAACAAAAGAACAAATCAAATCCAAAGCATGCAGAAGGAGGGAAATAATAAACAACAGAAATCACTAAAATTTCAAACAGGAAAAAGTAGAGAAAATAAACTAAGCCAAAAGCATATTACACTCTCTACACCTACCCTAAACACAATTCACAGATAAAATTGTGTATCATCATCAGTTTATCTCAGATAATATATACTGGTGTCTGAAGGAGACCGCGGATCTTCACTAAAAGTAGTTTAAAGAGGATAATGTTTCATCTTCCCAAGATGATGTAGGTGAGAGACTGGCCTCATTTTTCACAGATAAGAGGATGGATTATGCTCCTCTAAAAATTCACTTTCTAACATTAAATCAGAGGTTGATAGTTTCTTCTCTCTCCTGTGAGTTAATACGAGTCAATGATATGCAGTTTACTCAGCTATCTTAGAAACTCCTCTGAATTTACCAAGTTAAGGAGTGATAGATTATGATCAAATCAAATTCCCAATGTAAGGAGCACATCTTGGAAATGGCAGAGAAATAATAAATATCAGACAGTTAAAATTTAAGTTCAAAAAAGAGAAATATTGTGGTTAAGTGCTCGGCTACTATCCTAAAGATTCACAGTACGTACAGACCAGTTGCTGTGTGGGAGAAAGCGTGGCAGTCTGCTTTCATAAATATTACAGCCTTGGAAACCCAACGGAGAAGATCTACCCTGCCCTACAGGGTCACTATAAGTCAGAATCAAGGGCAATGTGTTTGATTTTTGGTTTTAGAAAATGACTATGAAATACTGAAAGAATATTTGTCTTGAAATCAGATGAGAATGTTAACTAAAGCAATGTCTTCCTCTGAATGTATTCCCTCTATTTCAAATTAATTCAATTCATTAATTGATTACTGAGTCTACAGTGAAATCATTTCTTTTGAATCATGATATTCAGAATGAGATGCCATCCAATCTAACCCACTCCTTTTCTCGATAAGAAACAGAAACAGGTGAGATAAAGTGTTGGTTTGCACCAGATCAGCCTGATTTATTAAAATCTGGTGGCAACACCAGAAACAAAACTAGGTGTTCTCACCACAGTGCATGCCTGCCAATATTTTTCACCATTTCTGGGAAGCCTTGCCAGATGGTTCTAGGAAATCTAATTATCTAGCACTCTTATCACAACTGAGACAAGTATGTAGGTCTATTATTGCAGCTAATCAAAGTATTACTATTGTTTACACCAGTCGTGCTGCCAACCTCAAGGTCAGCAGTTCAAAACTAGCAGCGGTTCTGCCGGAGAAAGATAAGGCGTTCTGCTCCTGTGCAGGGTCATTATGAGGCAGAACAGACTCCACAGCACTTAACAATAACAACAATGGTACAGTGGAATCCTAGTGTGGTGCTGAGGGTTAAAACTCTGGACTGTAATGTGGCATGAACTGTCGTCCGCGATTTAAGTTCACCAGCCGCTCCTTGGAAACCCTATCTATACAGGGTTTCTATGAGTCGGAACCAACTCAACAGTATAGGGTTTCCAAGGAACTTCTAGTAAGCTTGAACCTCTGACCTTATAGCTCAAACAGACTTTTCAGTCCAGTGCATTAACCCACAGCGCCACACTTCTAAAATCAGTAACATGACAAACTACTTGTTAACTATAAAGGAAAAGAATTAAGTCTAACAGAGGCCCTGAGAAATAAAAATCAGCCATTGAAAACATTATGGAGCATAGTGACACAGTAAAAATCCTGACACACATGGGATCATCATGAGTCAAACTCAACAACAGTCTCTTAATTGTTATTTTTATCGTCATCATTTTTTTTTAATTTATTGAGTTGCCAATGATACTTCTGGTGCCATAGATTCTTTGTTGTTTAGCCAAAATACTTATTAAGTTTTTAATATATGCTAAATTGCTATGTGCATGGACTTTAATAAATCAACAAAATACAGTATCAGTGTGATAATAATTATAATTGAAATGTACTGACGTTATAATGGTCAACATAAATAAAAACATGATTAACGCAGATAGGAGTATTGTGTAGGGTAAAGATAAGGTTTGAAGCAAAGGAGAAATTCCTCATGTGATGCCAGCTTCTTTCTTCTGCATTGAGTTTTATAGTGACAGGGGCAATGAAATGTTCCCTATACCTCTACCAAGGAAGCAGAGAGAGAACTGAGACAAAGAAGAAATGTTTGGACATGGTAACATGTGCTGTCAGTTAATGTATATGAATTTTGGATTGTATTAATCCAGGACAAGAAACAGCATGTGCCCTATTATCATTAGGTCAGAAATACTGTTTCACAAGAATAAACATCCCAGTCATATAATCTGAAGATTTCAAATCATTCAGGTAAATGAGAGAATGACCTTTGGACAAAGTGAATGGAATATTCACAGGAACAATTTGTGTCCTATTTCAGGAGAAGACAAAATAAAACCCACTGTGGAGGTCCATTGTTTTCTATCTCTCCACACAGCCTTTCCACATATACACCTATATCTATCCACAAGTAAGAAAGACCACTTCTCTTGTGTTCCCTATGTTTCATCCCTTAGTGCTGTTAGACAAGGCTACCTTAAGCATTTCTTCACTTGACCACCTGGGTTACATTAATATTACAACATGACATCCAATTATTAATAATTATTACAACCAGTAAGATCAGTACTAGACAGTAAACTACAAGGTCAGCAATCCAAACCCACCAACTGCTCCTCAGAAACCCTATACGGAGTCGCTGTAAGTCAGAACCAATTCGATGGCACTTAACAACTTAACAAACACCATCTAGTCAATTACAATGCATGGCAACCCCATGTATGTCAGAGCAGAACTGTGTTACATAGATGGATGCTTTTCTCTGAAGTAGATCACCAGGTCTTTCTTTCAAGACCTCTCTGGGTGGATTCAAACCTCCATCCTTTTAGTTAACAACCACACATATTAACCATCTGTTTCACACAAGGGCTTCATTACAACTTGACTGTATGAGTAACTAAAAACTTATTTGACTTGGATTTATTAAATATATCTAAAGAAGATTTATAGCACAAAGAACACTTGTGGAAAGTAGTCTAAATAATTGTATGTCAATATGAATATTCAGCCTTGGTGTGATGCTGTGGGTTAATGCACTGGACTGCAAAGTCAGTATGAACTGCAAGATTAGCAGTTCAAACTCACCAGTCGCTCTTTGGAAACCCTGAACAGGGTCGCTATGGGTCAGAATCAACACAATGGTACTTAACAACAACACAATATGAATATAATATTAATCATCAAAGATCACATCCAAACATAAGTCATAAAGAAATTTTAACCAGAGTACTTTATTAAATACTGGGTGGGGGCAGGGAAAGTAGTGGATTTTATGGTGTGTGTATCTGCTTAGTTGAAGGTAAGAAAATGTAATTAACTCCTTTTTCATAAGCCACAGTATTATTCCCATCATTACTTAGCAAGCTACTTAAAGAGAACTGTCCTTTAGAGAAAGGACTTTGATTCTCATTAACTAGATTTCTGACCCATAGAGGAGTTTTAGCATTTATTTTCAGGTGCTAATTTTTTTTTTTTTTCAATTAAGTACTTCATCAAAATTGAAGGTAGTAGGGTGATTTAATATTGTTTTGGCAAAGGTCTTTATTTAATAAATCTAATCTAATTACTGATTTAAGTCCAAAAGATAAAGGTCAAGCTTTCTAACACAACTGTTCTTAAAAATGTACTCATACAAAGAGTATATATATTGAGATACTATTTCAAAGTGGTTTGCTTTAGAAAAGGCTTACTTTGAAAATTTATAAAAACAACATATTAAATAATAATACTAATCACTAAGAAACAAAATCAGTGGAAATCAAACCTGCATGTCATAGATATGGTTAACAATCCATTGTGAAGAAAAACCATGATACAGTACACACCAATTATCCTAGCTAATGAGACCAAGTATATTGTATTTGAGTTCATCAAAGACTAGTTAATAAGGAATAACTCTCAGTTACAATCTCTGCTCCTTCAGAGAGCAAGGGATGATTGCAACTTTGCTCAAGTCCTTAATAGAGTGGCTTTAGGGTTTATTAGCCTTGGAACCCTATATAGGGTCGCTATGAGTCGGAACGGACTCCACAGCACATAACAACAACAACAACAAGGGTTCAACAATTTTTAAAACTATAGATTTGATGTCATTTTTTTTTTATGAAACAAAGAATATAATAAATTAAAATTCTGTATTTTGTAGCTCTTCCATATTAATTCAAACTATTATTACACTTCCAAAGGTTATTGCTTCAGTAGATCAGATTCTCAATCCACACCCAAAGGGGAAAAAAAAGTATGAAGAAAGCATGATGAAGACAATGATCACTCATTCATGCTGTTTAGAAATGAAAATTCTATGTGTCAGCTATAGTATTTTGCCTTTTTTCTGATGCTTCTGGGGCCCAAGAAAGGAAGTATCTACTGAGCACTGGTTAAAGCAGAGAGAAAATGATCAGAGGCACATTTGCAAAGACCCAAAGGTAAGAGAGGAGGAGCACAGGCTTCTTCATGAAACTCCAAGTTGCTCAGAATGCAAGAAGATTCTGTTGAAAATCAGAAATATCACAAAAGTGGTTTATAATCAGTAGCTAATCTAAAGGTTGGCAGTTTGAATCCACTCAGTGGTTCTACTGGATAAAAGTCGGATGACTGATTTCATAAACATTACATATAAGAAACCCTATGAAGTAGTACTACTCTGTCATACATGGGGTTGCCATGAGTCAAAATCTGCTCAATAGTATAAAGAATATCCTATGCTGCCTAAAAGGAACCCTAGTGATACCATAGGATAAACATTGATCTGTAGAGCAAACATTGGGCTCTTACCTTAAAGTCAGCAGTTCACACCCACCAGTCACTCCATGGAAGAAAGATGAGACTTTACAAATGAAGATTTACAATCTCAGAAGCAGGATCACTATGGCAATGTTGGTAGGGAGATGGGATGTTGCCTAAGAAGCTTGGACTTTATACTAAAGTAATTGAGAGCCATTTAAGTGTTTTCATTAGGAGAATAATACAAACACCTCTGTGCTCTAGAAAGATTCCCCAGACTTCAGTGTGGACAATAGAGTAGAAGGAGCAATATTGGAGAAAGAAAAATCAATTGGGAGAATATGGCCATAATCTAAAGAAAATGAGAAAAGTTGTTGACAGTGAGGATGAAGAAATGCTGTAAGAGATGTTAAGATGAGGCTTTCTGTAAGAGATATTAAGAAGTTAGAAGCTGACAGACTTGGTGATCAATTGAGCAAAATGAGATTGAGGCACTAGAAAGACACTCAAGTTTCTCCCTTGGGAAACTGGATAAATTATGAAGGCCGAGTTGGAATATAAAGTGGTAATATCCAATAAGCAGCTTGATATACAGGAAGCTCAGCAGACCAATCTGGACCAAAAGTAGAGACCCTTAGTAAAGATACAATTCTTAAGAACTTCTAAAGCAAGCTGTATGTATTTACATATTAACCACAATACTGAAATTACATATTTACTCTTATGTTTCTTCTACTAGACTGTGCATTCATTGAGAGCCAGGATTCTGTGTTTTCATCTTTCTATGGAGTCCTGGGGAAGCACTGTAGAATAAGCACTTGACCACAAGTTCCACCTGAATTGAAAGATCAGCAGTTCAAACTCACCAGCCACTTCTTCGGAAACACAACGTAGAGTCACTATTAGTCAAAACCTGCTCAACAGCACTTAACAACAGCAACTTCTCAAATGATCTATACTCAACAATTATACTAATAACTACAATTGTTATTTACTTACACTGTTCTTATATCCATGAATTTATTTAATCCTCAAAACAACTTCATGAGTTAGTTGCAGGACTATCTCCATACTACAGATAAGGGAACGGAGCCAACGGTATAAAGGTCAGCAGTTCAGTTCAACCTTGGGAGAACGATGAGGCTTTCTGTTCCCATAAAGATGTACAGACTGCACAGGATCACTGAGTCTGAACTGACTGGGTAGCACACAAACCACCTCCACCACCACAGATGAAGGAACAGAGGCTTGGAAGGTATATTTCCAAAATGAGGCTGCTGGTGAAAACAAACACCCTCTGGTAGATAGTACATATTAAAATATATATATATATTATTTTACCTTCCACAGCTCATCTGTCAGTTTACCACACTGTGGTATCTTGGGTGTTACTGTGATGCTGGAAGAAGTGCCATTAGTTTTGAGAATGTGGACAGGGTCACCAATAGTGGACAGGTTTCAGCTGAGTTTCAAGACTAAGACAGATTCAGAAGGAGAGGTGGAGTACTTCTGAATGTTTAGCACTGAGAATCTTAGGAATAGCAGTGAAACACTGTCCAAAACACCAGATTAATGAATTTTGAAACATGATGAAAAGCACCAGAATGTTGTCAGATATAGTACCAGAAGATGAGCCCCTCTGGTTGGAAGACATTCAAAATAGGACTGAGGTAGAGCTGCCTCCTCAAAGTAAAGTTGATCTTGATGATGCAAATGGAGTAAAGATTTTGAGATATTCATTTGTTAATGAGCTCAACTCAAAATGAAGGGAAACAGCTGCAAATATCAACTAATTGGTGGAAATTGGAATGTAGGAAGTATGAAACTAGGAAAATTGGAAGTTGTCAAAAATGAAACAGAACGCATAAACAGCAATATCCTGTGCATTAGTGAATTGGGAATTGGTCATTTTTAATCTGAAATTCTCATCATTTACTATGTTAAGAATGACAACTTGAGGAGGAATGTCATCACATTTATCATCCAAAAGATTTCAAGATCGATCTTGAAGCATAATGCTGTTTGTGATAGGATAATATCTATATGCCTACAAGGAAGGCCAATGAATACTACTATTATTCAAATTTATGTACCTACCACTAAAGCCAGAGATGATGAAATTGAAGAATTCTATCAACTTCTTCAGTCTGAGATTGACCAAACATGCAATCAAGATGTATTGATAATTACTGGAGAGTGGAATGCAAAGGTTGGAAACAAACAGAAAAGAACAGTAGATGGAAAATATGGCCTTACAGACAGAGATGATGCTGAAAATCACATGATGGGATTTTGCAAAACCCCTTACTTGTTCATTGCAAATGCTTTTTTTTTTTTTTTTTCTAATAACACAAAAGAGAATTATACACATGGACTTCATTCTATGGAATACAGAGAAAACAAATTATCTATATCTGTGGCAAGAGATGATGGACATTTCCCTTATCATTAGTCAAACACAAAGCCAGGGCAGACTATGGACCAGACCATCCATTGCTCAAATGGAGGTTCAGCTTGAAGCTGAAGAAAATTAAAACAAGTCCAGGAGAGTGAACATATGATCTGGAGCATTGTTGTTGTTGTTAAGTGCCATCAAGTTGGTTTCCACTCATTATGAACCTGCACAGGGTTTTCAGGGAACCACTGCTGAGCTTGAACCACCAATCTTGCAGTCCTGTACATTAATCCACAGTGCACAATAGGACTCCAATCTTAAACATATCCCACTTACATTTTTAGATCATTTTTAGAAAAGATTTGATATATTAGACACTAAGGACCAAAAGCAAAGAAAATCAGAAAGATGTTTACCTATGCTTTATTGACTACGTGTGGATCATGACAAGCTATGGACAAAGTTGCGAAGTATGAGTACTCCAGAACACTTAATTGTACTCATGATGAATCTGTACCTGGACCAAGATGCAGTTGTTCGAACAGAGCATGGGAACACTGAATGTTTTAAAATTGGAAAAGGTGTGTGACAAGGTTGTGTTCTTTCACCATACTTATTCAACCTGTATGCTGAGCAAATAATACGAGAAGCTGGGTTCTATGAAGAAAAACGTGGCATCAGGATTGGAGGAAGACTCATTAACAACCTGCAATATGCAGATGATACAACCTTGCTTGCTGAAACTGAAGAGGACTTGAAACATTTACTGATGAAGATCAAGGAACACAGCTTTCGGTATGGATTGCATCTCAATGTCAAGAAAACAAAAATTCTCACCACTGGACCAATAAACAACATTCTTATCAATGGAGAAAAGATTGAAGTTGTCAAGGACTTCATTCTTCTTGGATCAACTATCAACACTAGCAGAAGAAGCAGTCAAGAGATCAGGTGACGTGTGGCATTAGGCAAATCTGCTGTACAAGAACTTTTTAAAGTGTTGAAGAGCAAAGATGTCAGCTTGTGGACTAAGGTACCCCTGACCCAAGCCATGGTATTTCCAATAACCTCATGCAAAAGGTGGACGGTGAATAAGGAGGATCGTAGAAGAATTGATGCCTTTGAATTGTGGTGCTGGAGGAGAATACTAAAACTGCCGTGGACTGCCTAAAGAACCAATAGATGTGTTTTGGAAGAAGTGCAGCCAGAGTGCTCCTTGGAGGACAGGATGGCTAAGCTTCGTCTCTCATACTTAGGGCATATTGTCTGGAGGAAACAGTCACTGGAGAAGGATGTCATGCTGGGTAAGGTGGAGGGTCAGAGAAAAAGAGGAAGACCCCCAACGAGATGGATCAGCCAGGTGGCAACATTGATGGCATCAAGGGTAGCGGCAGTAGTGAGGTTAGCCCAGGATCGGACATTGTTTCATTCTGCTGTGCATGGGGTCGCTATGAGTCGGTTCTGACTCTATGTCACCTGACAACAACAACAAAGACCAAAAACCTGAAGAGTTGTGGTGTGACATCAAGAACATCATACGGAAGAAAGGAAAATGTCCTTAAGTAGACAAGGAAGAAAGAGAAGACAAAAAGAGAAGAGACTGAAACTTACTCTCTAGTGTAGAGATGCCAAAGCAATTGGGATAAATGAGGAGGTAGAAGAGCTGAAAAAAAAATTTTTTTAAAAAAGGAAGCTCAAGAAGACAAAATCAAATATTATAATGAAATGTGCAAAGATCTGAAGTTAGAAAAACCAAAAGGGAAGAACACATCCAGCATTTCTCTAATTGAAAGAACTGAAGATAAAAGTCAACCTTTAACCTACAATACTGAAGGATCCTTTGGCCAAAATATTGAATGATGCAGAAAGCATAAAAGAAAATAGAAAGAATACACAGAGTCATTGTACCAGAAACAAATGGTTGATGTTCAACCATTTCAAGAGGTTGATCAAGAGCCAATGATGCTAAAGGAAGAAGTCCAAGGTACAATGAAGGTATTGACAAAAAATAAAGCTCTGGGAGTTCATTGAATACAAACTAAAATCTTTCAACAAACTTACGCAGCACTGGAGGCACTCAGACATATATGCCAAAATATTTGGAAGACAGCTACCTGGCCAGCAGATAGGAAGAAATTTATATCTGTGCTCATGCCAAAGAGACGTTACCCTATGGAATGTGGAGATTATTAGACAATATCATTAATATAACATGCAAGTAAAATACTGTTAAAGATAACTCAGAAATGACTGTACATTGACAGAGAATTTCCAGAGTTTTAAGCCAGATTCAGATGATGATGTGGAATGAAAAATATCATTGCTGAAATCAGATGGATTTTAGCTGAAAACAGAGAATCACCAGAAAGATGTTTATCTTTGCTTCACCAACTACTCAAATGTTTCCAATTGTGTAGATCAAGTCAAACTATGGAAAACATTACAAAGAAAGAGTATTCTAGAACACTTAATTGTGCTCATTAGGAACCTGTACATCGATCAAGAGGCAGTCATTTGAACAGAACAAATAGACACTGAATGGTTTAAAATGAGGAAAGGGACACAGCAGTGCTGTATTCTTTGACCATATTTATCCAATCTATATACTGAGTGAATAAATCAAAAGCTGAATTATATGACAAATATGGCATCAGGATAGCAGGAAGACTCATTAACAACCTTGCTTGCTGAAAGACAAGAGGACTTAAAATGCTTACTGATGAAGATCAAAGACCACAGCCTTCACTATGCGTTGCACCTCAGTGTAAAGAAAACAAAAATTTTCACCACTGGACCAATAAATAACATAGTGATAAGTGGAAAAAAGATTGACAAATTGTCAAAGACTTCATTTTGCTTGGATTCACAATCAGTGCTCGTTGGAAACAGCCGTCAAGAAATTGAATAATGTATTGCATTATGCAAATCTGCTGCACAGGAACTCTTTAAAGTGCTCAAGAGCAAAGATAACATTTTGAGAACTAAAGTGCACCTGACCCAAGCCTATGGTAGTTTCAATAGCTTCATATGCATGTAAAATTTGCACAATGAATAAGGATGACCATAGAAGAACTAACGTATTTGAGTTATGGTGTCAGAGAATAATATTAAAGGTACCATGGACTGCCAGAAGGAGAAACAAATTTGCGCTGGAAGATGTACAACCAGAATGCTACTTAGAAGTCAAGATGACCAAACTTCATCTCTCATACATGAAGGCATGAAGTTCCTAACAAAGAGCAAAGGAGGTGATAGGGAAATATATAGGTAAAACAGATACTTCTATAAGTGAGATGTTGGTCAGGGCATAGCTAAGTTGCTTGGGGTGATCCCCTTCCCCTATTTGGAGTTGCTTCCAACTTATGGAGACCCTGTATAGGGTTTCCAAAGAACAGCTGGTGGATCTGAAATACCTATCTTCTGGTTCAAATTGACCTTTCGGTCCAGTGGTTTATCTTACAGTAGATAAAACTGCTATCCTCAGGTGAGTGATAGGTCTGTAGTATAAACACTTATCTGTGAACCACCCAGTTGGTTGTTCAAGCCCATCAGGCACTCCATTGGAGAAAGATGAGGCTTACTGCTCCTGAAAAGATTTATAGTATCAGAAACCCTATACAAGGTAACCCTAGATGAAGCTGTTCTTTACATTCCTGTGGGTAAAAGGAGTTTTACCTACTTTTATTTACCTATGGCAGTCAGAGTACTGCTTAGTTGTTGGGAAACTCTGACTCACTTACCTGTAATTATGAGCTCCTTCAAAGTTTCCAACTTTCTTCTAGTCACCTCAAATGAATTCCCCCATTTGTAACATAAGTGCTAAAGAAACAAACATATCCAAGCTATCCCGAAAAGGGACCAATGCTTCTTTTCTGGGTCATCTCTTCACTCACCACCCAAAAGCTGCATTCATTCAGTAATCAGGGTCATCATTCTAAACTACAAACCTAAGCAATTCACTTCTCTTTTTAATGCCATAGGACATTTATTATGACTTTTGGAAAAAAGCTATAAGCTTCTGAAACTTTGCAGAGGCAGGCAATATCAGTTACATCTTAGAGCAAGATTCTTCGGCCTTGGCACTTTAGACATTAGTTGTTGTTGTAAAGTTTCATCAATTCATAGAAACCCTGTATGGGTTTCTGAGGAGCAGCTGGTGGATTTGAATGGCTGAGCTTATCCTACAGCACCACATCAGGATAATTCTATGTTGGAGGAGTTACTTTTTGTATTATAAAATGTTTTAGCTTTATTCTTGGCCTCTCCCCACTAGATGTCAATAGCATCCACCCCTCAAGTCAGGATAATAAAAAATGGCTGTAGTCATTGCCAAGTGTCTCCTGGAGAACGAATCAGCCAGGAGAACTATTCTCATAGGGGCTAGAGTGAGAGGGGAGGCAAACTAAGGAAATATTTGCCTTCAGAGGAACTGAATCATGTGACTCCTGCTGTTTTCATGTCCAGACTACTCATAAACCAATGCTTTCCTTTGTCTCAAATCCTACTGAATCTTTTTTCTAGGTAATTCATGTTTCCATTTCTCAAGTGCCAAAACTTTGGCTTTCTTAAGTGTCATCACTTTAACCTCAAAATAATCATGTTTTCTCATACTGAATTATAATTTATTGGCAGAAAGCTATATCCTGATTCCAAATTCCTTTGTTTCTCTCCTTCCCCTTTTCTCTCCCTTTTCATCCTTCTCAATCTCTAACTATGTCTCTCACACAATCTCTTTAGCTTTCACCACCCCCCTCCTGTTTCCCCAGGTTACTAACATCACTAACATAAGACCTAGCTAGGGACTCTTAGCTAAGTCTGTAATCCTTATTAGTTATCTAATGTCACATAGTTGTTGCATCAAAAACCACACAGTATCAATTTGAGGATTATGGGGTGCCTGACTCAAGCCATAGTATTTTTGACAACCTCATATGCATGTGAACGATGGACAATGAATATAGAAGAATTGGTGGTTTTGAATTAAGATATTGGAGAATATTAAAAGTACCATGAACCACCAAAAGAACAAACAAATCTCTCTTGGAATTAGTACAGTCAGAATGCATCTTAGTAGCCAGAATGGCCAGACTTTGTCTCTCACACTTTGGACATATAAATAGGTAGTACAGGTCCTTGAAGAAGGACAACATTCTTGGCAAAGTTGAGGGTCAGCAAAAAAATTGAAAGACCCCACAGTGAGATGGATTGCCACAGTGGCAGTACAAATGGGCTGAAGCATAGCAATGATTGTGAGGTTTACACCAGAGCTGGCAGTAATTTATTCTGTTGTGCATAAGGCCACTATGAATTGGCACCAACTTAATGGCATCTAACAAATAAAAAGCCAAATGCTATGATAAAATACGAAAAGATTTGGAATCAGAAAACAAAAAGGAAGAACACATTCAGCATTTCTCAAGCTGGCGAAACTGAAGAAAAAACTCAAGCTTCGACTTTCATTATTGAAAGATTCTCTGGGCGAATTATTGAATGATGCAGAGTGTATCAAGAGAAGACGGAAGGAATACACAGCCATTGTACCAAAAGGAAATGGTTAATGTTCAACCATTTCAAGAGGTAGCATATGATCAAGAGCCAATGATACTCAGGAAGGAAGTGCAAAGTGCATTGAAGGAATTGGCAAAGAACAAGGCACCAGGAATTGATGGAATAAAAATTGAAATCTTTCAAGAAAGCGAGGCAGCACAGGAGGCACTCACTCATCTCTGCCAAGATATTTGGAAGACATCTATCTGGCTGACTGATTGGAAGAGATCCATATTTGTGCCATTCCAAAGAGAGGTGACCCAACGGGATGCGGAAATCATCAGAAAATCTCTTTGATATCTCAAACGAGTAAAGTTTTGCTAAAGGTAATATAGAAACAGCTGCAATCATACATTGACAGAGAACTTATAGAGGTACAAGCTAGATTCAAAAGAGGCCGTGGAATGAGAGCTATCATTGCTGATGTCCGATGGATCTTGGCTGAAAGAAGAGAATATCAGAAAGATGTTTACCTATGCTTTATTGAGTACACAAAGGCTTTCAATTTTGTGGATCATGACAAGCTATGGACAACATTGCAAAGTATGAGTATTCCAGAACACTTAATTGTACTTCTGAGGAATCTGTACATGGACCAAGAAGCAGTTGTTCTAACAGAGTATGGAAAAACTGAATGTTTTAAAATTGGGAAAGGTGTGTGACAAGGTTGTGTTCTTTCACCATACTTATTCAACCTGTATGCTGAGCAAATAATACGAGAAGCTGTGTTCTATGAAGAAAAACATGACTTCAGGATTGGAGGAAGACTCAGTAACAACCTGCAATATGCAGTTGATACAATCTTGCTTGCTGAAAGTGAAGATGACTTGAAACATTTACTGATGAAGATCAAAGAGCACAGCCTTCAGTATGCATTGCACCTCAATGTAAAGAAAACAAAAATCCTCACCACTGGACCAGTAAACAACGTTCTTATTAACAGAGAAAAGATTGAAGTTGTCAAGGACTTCATTCTTCTTGCATCAACTATCAGCACTCACAGAAGCAGCAGTCAAGAGATCAGACGACGTATTGCATTAGGCAAATCCAATGCACAGGAACTTTTTAAAGTGTTGAAGAGCAAAGATGTCAGCTTGAGGACTAAGGTGCGCCTGACCCAGGCCATGGTAATTTCAATAGCCTCATATGGATGTGAAAGCTGGACAGTGAATAAGGAAGATTATAGAAGAATTGATGCCTTTGAGTTGTGGTGTTGGAGGAGAATACTAAAAGTGTCATGGACTGCCTAAAGAACCAATAGATCTGTTTTGGAAGAAGTGCAGCCAGAGTGCTTCTTAGAGGCCAAGATGGCTAAACTTCGTCTCTCATTCTTTGGACATATTGTCAAAAGGGAACAGTCTCTAGAGAAGGATAATATGCTTGTTAAGATGGAAGGTCAGAGAAAAAGAGGAAGACCCCCAACGAGATGGATTGTCCAGGTGGCAACATTGATGGACTCAAGTGTGGAGGCAGTAGTGAGGTTGGCCCAGAATGGGACATTGTTTTTGTTCTGCTGTGCATGGGGTCATTATGAGTCAATTCCGATTCAATGGCACTTGACAACAATAACAACAAAAACAACTAACAAGAAAACTAAACCTATGCTTAGTGGCTGCAAACAGCAATAATTTGTTCTCATGCATCTGAGGGTCAGCAAAGGGTTGGCAGATCCAGACTACATTTTCAGGGATGGTCTAGCCCTGCTCCAGTGCTCCCTCATCCTGGATATAAAGAACTAGTCAAAATATGCTCTTCTCATGGTGAGGGCAGAATAAAGAAACTTCAACTCAGCAAGTTTTTTTTACGCCTTTGGTCATTTTACACCTGTTAACATGGCATTGACCAAAGCAAGGAAAAATCACATAAGGGCAGGAAGAAACCAGGCAGTCACATGGCATATGGTGTGGTTAGGAAAAGAGATAAGTAATTAAGGGCATTATTGTTCTTCTGCACGTCCAATTTGAATCGCCATTATTTCTTACGTTCTCACAAATCCTAAGTCCTATTGTTGTTGTTGTTAAGTGCCATTGAGTCGGTTCTGATTCATAGGGTTTCCAAGGAGCATCAGATGGGTTTGAACTGTCCAATGCTGATCCCATAGTGCCACGGTGGTGGTGGTTATGTGCTGTGGATCTGGTTCCGAGTCATAGCTACCCTGTACAGGGTTTCTGAGGCTATAAATCTTTATGGAAGCAGAATGCCTCATCTTTCTCCCATTGAACAGCTGGTAGTTGTGAACTGCTGACAATGAGATTAGCAGCCTGATTTGTAACCACTATGCTACCATAGTGCCATAGATGTGCTTTATTTCCTCCCAAAATTAGATGTAGTCCTGTTTGTGCAAGCAATTGTGGTAATAGAACAATGGTATACTGATCAGACACTAAAATTCACTTATTAATAATATTCAATGCAGGTGCTAAAGGCCTACGTATAAACTCTTGATTTATAAATAAAAGGGCAAATTTTCCCCTGTTACTGTTCCCTAAATTTTCAGAACGGTGGTAGTCAGTGGCTATGTGCCATGGAGTCACTCCTGACTTACAGTGATCCTATATAGGATTTCCAAGACTATAAATCTTTATGGGAACAGAAAGTCTCATCTTTCTCCTGTGGAGTGTCTGGTAGATTCGAACTGCTAATCTTGCAATTAGCAGTCCAATTCATAACCTGCTAGGTTACCTGTGCTCTGGAATAGATGGTGCTTTACCACTAAACAAGAGAAGTAATTATCATTTTAATGCCCTGGTTGTACGTTTTGTCTTCTCAAATTAGTTATTTCAACTAAAATGATTAGGAATAATCAGAACATAAAATAATGATCAAACACATCAAGATTGGGTGTTTAATTTAAAATGTTCCATTATTAAGATTTTTTAAGTATCTTTTTTTCTGCAATGAAAAGGAACAGAAAATGACAAGTAATCACTTCATCAGAATTATAAAACATATAGTTATACCACATAATCATGTATATGACATACATACCTGAACATTAGCTGGAACTACAAAAACTAAGAACAAATAACGATCGTTTTTTTTTTTCAAACTAGACCCCATTATACTTTTGGGATTCCACATTATTCAACTTTAAATTCTCATATTCAATTCATAATGCAATTATATTATCATGAAGTAAATCAAATTACT
>NW_006408633.1:2716927-2718040 GCF_000296735.1 Chrysochloris asiatica
TTTTAATGTGGAGATTAGGAATGGCCAAAATGTAAAATAATGATCAAGCACACAGGTTTGGGTGTTTTACCTACAATAATCCTTGATTAAAGTAGTTTTCTATTATCTCCTTTTCTGCAGTGAAAAGGAGCAAAAACTGATAAGCAATCACTTTTTCAGAATTGATAAAACATAGCTAAGCCACACAATCATAAGATATGTTGGTGTTAGTTGCCATCTATTTGGTTCTAACTCATAGCAACCTTACGCCCAACAGAATGAAACATTGCCCTGTCCGACACCATCTTCACAATCATTGTTATAAATGAGCCCATTGCTACTGCAATTGTGCTAATCCAGACCTTGTGAGTCTTCCTCCTTTGTGCTGACCCTTCACTTAGTCAAGCATGATGTCCTTATCCAGGAACTGGTGTCTTCTGAAATGTGAGAGTCGAAGTCTTACCATCCTGGCTTCCAAGGAACATTTTGGCTATACTTCTTTCAACACAGATTTGTTTGTTCTTCCGGTAGTCCATGGTACATTTAATATTCTTCCCCAAAACACAAAATAAGGAGGTGGGATGAATGAGAGATAAACCTACTATAGTCCTTCACCTCCAGAGACTGGACAACTGAGACTCAGAGGGCCTGGGTTCCATCCTTACAGCCCTCAAAGAAGCTATTGGTTGCACAGTAATAACATCTCAGTATTCTGAGTGTAGTCAGTGCTCTTTCTTTTTACTTTGCTGTTTTTCAACAATTGTGACATTGGCCCAGGACCGGGCAGTGTTTCATTCTGTTGTGCACAGGGTTGTCAGTACTGATTCGATGGTACCTAAAAACAGCAACAACAACAGCAAGAGCTCCTCAAAGAAAACAGCCCATGGGTGGCAGGTCTGGGATCCAATACAGGTTTTGTGGTTGTCTGTATGACAGTTTACTCTCAAAGGACCAGGACCATTCATTAGTCTATTGTAGTTACCACTCTCCATGGAGTTCAAGCCTTATCTTAGCCCTTGTTTACTTCCTACTGCACACATTCTCAATGACAGAACTTCATAACTCTCATTTTGCACTGGTTTCTCTCAAACTACTATCTCCAACTCAGATCTTTCTGCTGAGCATAAACCAATA
>NW_006408633.1:2719778-2725467 GCF_000296735.1 Chrysochloris asiatica
AAGACCTGAGGGGCACAGGGGAAGGATTGCATGGAGGGGATTGTAACCATGGCAATGAGACGATATACGATGGAATGAATGTAAAAGTAATATTCTCCCATGTAAAGTATCACATAATTCACAATAAATCATTTTAAAAAAAAGAATAAGCCCTTCAAAATATGTGAGCAGACAACATTCCTGGACCTAAAGTTGCTAGCACCAGTTTTATCAGTACCCTTAATTACAGAGGTGTGAGAGTAGATGAATTGTCAAGGTTTTAAGAGCCCAATTCTGGCCCACTTCACCACTCTATTTACACTGTAGAGCTCTCATGTACTTGTAATTTGGTAGGGGGAGAGAAGTGGAAAATGATACAAGGTATAACAAAGTCCACTTTTGAATAATTATAACTTAAGTTAATTACATTGACATTTCTCAGCAAGGATTAAGTAAGTCAGAAGGGAGAAAAAAAAAAGTGTATGTGAAAATAAAAAGCAAGTGTTGGACTATAAGAGCATCTCTTTTGTCTCTCATTCAGGATTGTAATTAAATTAAGTAGGATTGATTGAGTGTCAAACATCTGTGGGAGTCATTTCCTAACTTCATTAATGCTATTGTGCCTGAAGAAGCCTCAGTGGTAATTTCTCTCACAAGTATCTAATGAGAGTCTACTGATGTGATATGAAAGCATTACACAAAGCTGCTGTGTCTCACGCCGCTGCCTGTCTGGATGTGAGGAATTTATTAGAAATGCTGGCCTGGCAACAGCTAAGCTACTTTACCTACCTCAGCGGTGGGAGTGGGACAGCAGGTAGCAGAAAGCTGGAGTAATGAAGTCATAAAGTTGAGAGCTTAGACAGCAAGCATAACAGAATAGAAACAGGACTGCTAAGAAGAACTAAATGATCATAAAATAGATCATGTATAATGAGGTACAGCAGATAATGAGGTGCATTTATATGAAAAACACTAAATAAAAATTATGACCACTTCCTCTTTAACCCTGTAACCATCAGAGCTTCTCCCAGCAGCTGCTGGGTTTGCAAGGTAAACTATGAAAACTGAATTGATTGGAAGAAAAAAAATAAAATCCACCTTGGCTATCTTAGTTCATTAGTATAAGTATTGCTGACTGTATAGTGGGCCCCAGCAGAACACTTGGCACTGAGCAAAACATTACGAAAGATCTATAATTCCATTTTGTAGAATTATGATTTTTTCAAAAGTGATAATATTGTTATAGTTAGAAAGTAATTAAATGGGGATAAATGAACCATTAGTTGTCCTTTATTCATTTTACCATTGTGATTAGAAGTCGCCTGTGCTCCCAAGGTGTGGTCATTGGTTCATTTATCAGTTAATGCGTCTGTACCATGCACTGGGAGTTCTGGCTGACTCTAAAGAGCCAAATTGGGTAAGAACAGCCTCTGCGTTTGAGGAGCCTGTAATACGGTGCAGAAAACTTACAATCAATCAACTCACTTAAAAATAAGTAAATAAATAAGTGCCCGGTCCTATAGGAACTCATTGGACACAGCGCTAGCCAGGGTTCAGAGTACTAAAAAATGAATAGAAATTGGCTGCTTGATTAGCAGTGAGAAAGTAGATGAAGAAGAGAAGAGGGGGAAATGATAGAGTTTCAATTACAGCAAGCAGACAATACAAACTTTAAAAAAGGACTTAAGGGTTCTAGGGTGGCACTGTAAGATAAGCACTGGACTGCTAACCACATGGTTGATGGTTCAAAACCACCAGCTGCTTCTTGGAAACCCTATAACAGAATCACTATGCATGAGGACTGACTTGACAATACTTAACAACAGGAGGAAGGAGTCAATGTGAGGAAGTCCTGAAGATAGAGAGATTGACTTTGGGTCATGTTGTGGAGATACAATTGGTCTTCCCTGTGGGTGATGGCAGCCATTGAAGGAAATTGTGTAGTTTCCACAAGCACAACATTCAAATACAAGCTTCTGCTACAAAATGTTCTCTCTCCTACAGTTCTTGGGACCTTATTGAGAAAGCTGATGGGAAGAGACAGCATATAGCTGAATTAAATAACTTGCTCAAATTTACACAGCTCAATTTTCACACTGAATATAGTGTTCATCTCTCAGCATAGCATGTGCTTCTATGGCAAGATGGCCCTCGCTTGACAGGACCAAGCCTGGAAACTCATCAACTTCATTGAATTCTCAGTAAACTCTAGGCACTAATTTTATTTGAAAGTTTCTTTGCAATGTAATAATATATAGTTAAAATGAACAGAGCTGCTCTTTGTGCAGGAGAACAAAGTCAGTTTGATCCACATGGTTGGAGGTTCAAGCTTATCAGCCATCCTCAAAAACCCTATACAGGGTTGCTATGGGTCAGAGATGGCTCGATGGCACTTAACAACAACAACAGAAGCAACAACATCTTAATTTAATTTAAAATTTAACCCAATTTAAGACAGGTGAAAAAGCAAGTAGGAATGTAAGGGCTAAATGACAGAAGTAAACACTGTTATGCACAATCCTGCAACAACAGTTTTCTACAGATATACATGCACAGATACACAGGCTGAAGGGGTATGGGAGGACAAGTGGCAGTATATACACAAATACACAAGGGTTTGACAGAGGATATTTATACATGGGTATATGGGTCGGCTCTGACTCGAAGGCACTTAACAACAACAACAACAACAACATAAGAACCTTTGGAGTTCTAGTGTGGCGCTGTGGGTTAATGCGCCAGACTGCAAAGCTGTTTGAACTGCAAGGTCGGTGGTTCAAACTCACGAGCTGTTCCTCGGAAACCCTATACTGGGTTGCTATGGGTTGCAATCCACTCAACAGCACTTAACAACAACAACACAGTAAGCTTTGCTGCAAACACACCTACAAATATGGTAAAATATGCAAATGGAAAAATGATGAAAATGCCCTAGACGTTGTTGTTGTTGTTAAGTGCCATCGAGTCGATCCTGACCCATAGTGACCCTGTATACGGTTTCCAAGGAGCAGCTGGTGAGCTTGACCCGCCAATAAGCAACATCTTAAGCAATGAGCTGTTGAGCTTGTGGACTCATGACCATATTCTCAGGGGACATCATGGTCAATTGGCATAGCATAGTCCACAAAGACAACAGGCTACATCTTACTGTGAGTAGAGGCTGGGAACTTAAAGGCTCATGAGTGACCATCTAAAGTGCAACTATTGATCCCTCAATGTACAAAGAAAAGAAGAGTAATGAAAATAGAAGATTCTTGGAATAAACTAGTCCAATGGGACATATGAACATCAGTCACCATGACTCTTCAGACCAGAAAAACTAGATGCCTTGGCTACCACTACCAACTGCTCTGACAGAGATCACATTAGAAGGTTCTGGACAGAGTGGCAGATGGTGTGGAACAAAACACAAAATTATTTTTTAAAAAAAAGACTGGAATTACTGGTCAGAAAGAGACTGGAGGAACCTGAGACTACGGCCCCCGGCCACTCTTCAAGTCTAGACTGGAACTCAGCCTCATAGCCCAATTTTCAGCAAGCAGTCCACAGGTGTATTGGAGGGAAAACAGCACTGGTAATGAATGCCCACCATGGAAAGGGCAACATTTACCTGAGGACAAAATTGAGAAGAGACGAAAAGAAGGGTGAATCAGATAATCTCTGTTAACCTTCACTCAATTCATAATAAAACATTTCAAAAATTTCATCCAATATATAAACAGAGGTTTGACGCAATCAAAAGGGACATTGCAGTGTAGGATTATTTTATTCACAAATGATCATCTGGAAAAAAAAAAGACAAAATAATAGCATTATTTTCTTGTAAGCACTTGAGGACAAATTGTAGAAGGATGGAATCAAATAAATCATCAAAAAGAAAATTTAAAGCTCTATCTTGAAGTGCAATGCAGTCAGTGATAGGATAATATCCATACATCTACAAGGAAGATCAGATAATACAATTATTATTTAAATTTCCACATCAACCACTAAAGCCAGTGATGATGAAATTTTAAAAATGCTACCTATCCTGGTGTGACACTTTAGGATAAGCACTGGACCATTTGAACTGCAAGCTTGGTGGTTGACCATCTACTCCTTGGAAACCCTATACAGGGTCACTGTGAGCCAGAACTGACTTAACAACAACAACAAGCAAATTCTGCAGTCTGAAATTGATCAAACATGCAATCAAGACATTTACCTGTACTTTATTTACCATTCAAGAGCTTTTGATAGTGTGCATAATGACAAGCTGTGGACAACAGAGCAGAGAATAAGTATTCTGGGACACTTAATTGTGTTCATGAGAAACCTGTACATAGAACAATAGGCAGTTGTTTAAAATTAGGAAAGATGTGTATCTGGGTTGTATTCTTTCACCATTATTATTCAATCTGTATGCTGGGCAAATAATTCGAGAAGCTGGATTATATATATGAAAAAGAACATGACATCAGGTTGGGAGACGACTTGTTAAAAATCTGCAAGATGCAGATGATACAACTTTGCTTGTTGAAAGCAAAGAGGACTTAAAATACTTACTCATGAAGATCAAAGACCATGGCCTTCAGTAAAGAAAACAAAAATCCTCACAAATGGACCAATAAATAGAATCCATGTAAATTGAGAAGAGATTGAAGTTGTCAAAGACTTCATTTTGCTCAGATCAACCAGCAACACTCATGGAAGCAGCAATCAAGTAATCAAATGATATATTTCATTAGGCAAATTTACTGTACATGACTCTATAAAGTGTTGAAAAACAAAGATGTCTGGTTGAGGCCTAAGTTACACCTGACCCATGACCTGGTTTTTTTCAGTAGCCCCATATGCATGTAAAAGTTAGACATTGAATAAGTTGGTCCATAGAAGAATTAATGCATTTGAGATATGGTGTTGGAGGAGAATATTAAGAATATCATGGAGTGGCAAAAAAAAAAATAAATCTGTGTTGGAAAAAGTATAGTCAGAATGCTCCTTAGAAGCCAGGATGGCCAGACTTCAGTTGCTCATAGTTCAGACATGTTATAAGGAGAAACCTGTCCCCAGAGAATGACATCGTGCTTGATAAAGTGGAGGATCAACAAAAAAGAGAACTCCCCCCCGCCCCCCAGTGGAATACATTGTACAGTGGCAGCAACAATGGACTCAAACGTAGCAAGTTATGAGTCTGGGGCAGGACTGGGCAGTGTTTCAGTCTCTTTTGCATAGGATCCTTATGAGTTGGTATGAGCACCTAACAACAACATAGTATTTAACTTCACACTGAAGTCTGCGTGTACTACCTCTTCAGAAGAATACTATTCTTTAGTACTTTGTTTCAGTTCCCTTTATTATCCTCTGTTTCGGGTGAAGAGTTGGAACTATTTTTCCCAGAATTCTTTTAGCCATATTGTTCTAGGAGAGACTATGACAGTGAGAGGCACTTGTATAGATCTTCACAATCTAAGAAGGAAAGCCACTATTGTGGCAATTGCGGAGGAACCTACAGGCCATTGCTGATGTCTGATGGATCTTGGCTGAAAGAAGAGAATATCAGAAAGATATTTACCTGTGCTTTATTGACTAAACAAAGGCTTTCGATTGTGTGGATCATGAGAAGCTATGGACAACATTGCGAAGCGAGTGTTCCAGAACACTTAATTGTGTTCATGAGGAATCTGTACATGGACCAAGGGCAGTTGTTCGAAAAGAACATGGGGACACT
>NW_006408633.1:2726297-2729260 GCF_000296735.1 Chrysochloris asiatica
AACAATTGTGAGGTTGGCTCAGGATCGGGCAGTGTTTCGTTCTGTTGTGCATAGGGTCACTATCAGTTGGTAGCTACTCGATAGTACCTAACAACGTTTCCTACTTGGACTCTCTAGAGTGACTTGTTGTCCTGATCTAAGTCTGAATGAAATGAGCACTTCAGTGGAAAGAAAAAGAGAAATAAAATAATGAAGGAAGGAAGGAAACAGGAAAAGAGAAAGATAGGAGGAAAAATACAAAGTAGCCTCTTTGGTTTAATGCAGCTAAGGATAAGGTTTAAGCCTAATACTTAATTCTTTGTGCATGCTAACTCCTCAAGAGAGTAGTATTAATTCTTCAACACTTTGGAAATTTTTAAATGTCAAGAACTCAAAGGCAGCCTTCCTCAGCTTCCATGCGTGTCAATAAAGCAAATAACTGAAGATGGGCATCATACAAAATTGTTACTAATTCTCTAAATTGAAAAACGCGAACATGTTGACAGCTTAATAATCAAAGATGACAAAATAATTGAGCCACTCAGAGAAAAGACTGGTATAGCAGTGAGAACGTCTATTTAATCACATAAGGAATTTACAGGGAATGACATGGATCATTCAAAAACTGTTCTCTTCTGAGTAAGTTCTACACAACAGCAAATTAAAACGAGGCTCATATGAATCAGATACCTACCTTCTTAAATTTTGTATTCATAAACCAAATGACAGGGGAATACAAACAACAGTATGTTTGAGGTGTATGTTAAACAAAGGTGATATGCATATAGAATTTGGCATATTTAAATCTGAACTAAAACAACTACTACTTGCAATGCATCCACTTCTAGCAACTGCTATATTCAGTGCAATTTATCTGTGTGTATGTGAGTTGTGTTTTCCATAATGTATTTCAAAGTTTTAGTTATTGAAACATTTTTACTGACACACAAAATGAAACCCATCTTCTCCCATATCCACTGTTGCCAATGAAGTGACAATGCTCCATATAAGTGAGTGTTGGCAATTGAATTTATGATGTGATTTTAAAAAACAACTTTATACACTATTTACGAAGCGAATACTGGTGTTCCAACTCTGTTTCTTAGAAATAAAAATCTTATGATCTGTACTAATTTGTTTGGTTGTGTGAATGTTTCTCAGCCCACACTTCTTTTCCCAAATTAACAACTCCTGACTCTCTGTTCCTATTCTCTCAGTCTTCAGGGCTTGGAACCTGGGAGTTATCATTGAGTCCTTCCTCTCCTTGAGCTCTGATAGCGTAGTGGTTACAAATCAGGCTGTGAACCTTAAGGTCAGCAGTTCAAAACTACCAGCTGTTCCTCTGGAGAAAGATGAGGCTTTCTGCTCCTTTAAAGATTTACAGCCTCAGAACCCTGTACAGGGTCGCTATGGGTCGGAACCAGCTCCACAGCACTTAACAACAACAGTCTATCTGAAGCAAGGGTGGGCATTTTTGTCACACTTTTCCCTCCTCTGCTTGTTCCCACATTATTTTACAAATTGACCTCCTTTATTCCATTAAATGAAGAAGTGTATTATCAAAACTATAAAAAATGGTTGGTGCATAACAGAAGTTCGGTACTGTTGGTTCCCTTGTCCTGTTTTCCTTTCATCTTTCAGATTTAAAGTCTAAAATCTAAACTACAAGTCTGATTAAAGCATTCCTCTGCTCAAACACATCTGGGAGCCTCTTTCCTAAAGTATGGTCTATTCAGCAGTGTTCAAATTTCTCTGACTCTGAATCACCTTTGCAATTTTCTCTCTTTTCCTGCCTTCCAAGGAGCCCTGGTAGTGTTGTAGGTTATACGTTGGGCTGCTAACTCCAAGGTCTCAGCAGTTCAAATCTACCAGATGCTCTGTGGGAAAAAGATGAGGCTTTCTGCTTCCGTTAAGTTTTGTAGCCTAGGAAATCCTTTCCAGATTAGCTATGAGTGAGAACCGATTTGAAGGCACACCACCGCCAATACCTGCTTTACATACAAGCCTTATGTTTACACAAATTAAACCATCACCCAATGACACACATCTGAACTGCAGTCTGAAACAGACAAGATTCCTACTAAGCCAAACCCAAACCAAACCTTCTACCATCAAGCTGACTCTGACTCATGACAACCCTGTATGGGTATATGAGGCTGAGAATATTTAAAGGAACAGGAAGTCTCATTCCACAGAGCAGTTGATGGCCTTGAACTATCAACTAAGTGGTTAGCAGCTCAGTACTTAATCAACAGTGCCACCAGGGATCCTTTAAAAATGATTAAATGACCAATTAATTAATTGTCAAAAAACTAGAGCCTGAAATGAGTTTTCTTAAAACTGAGCATATGGCCTTGTATATTTGACTTTCTTCGAAAAGACAAATTGTCAAGCAATGCATATGTTACAAACACACACCCTGCTACACCAGAGTACTCGACATCTATACTAGAATTAGGAAACTATGTCTTATGGGACAAATTTGACACAACACCTGTCTTCCTACAGCCTGTAAGCTAAGAATCATTTTTACATGTTTAAATGATTTTAAAAGCATCATATGAAGAATGATATTTAATAGCATGTAAACACACCCTGGTGTGGTGCTATGGGATAAAGCACTAGACCACAAGGTTGGTTTGGTTTGAACCACAAGGTTGGCAGTTCAAACTCACCAGCCACTCCTTGGAAACCATTACAGGGTCACTATGAGTCAGAACCGATTTTACGGCACTTTAACAACAACAGCAAACACATTATATTAATTTCATCCCAGTGTCCATAAATAAAATTTTATTGGAGCTCAGACAGATTCATGATTTATGTAACTACTTTTGTGCTACAATGACAGAATCGAGTAGCTTCAACTGAACCTGTATGGCACACAAATAAGTATTTGTTGACTCTTGATCTCGACCATTAATTTAGTACTACAGTCCTAGTTAAAGAGCTCTGGTAGTGTTGTTGTTGTTGTTAAGTGCCAT
>NW_006408633.1:2730911-2733043 GCF_000296735.1 Chrysochloris asiatica
AAAAAAAAAAAAAAAAAACTAAGTCAGAGACACTGTTTTTTGAGTGGTGATATTATCAGACAAAAATTATTTCATAAAAAAGGACACGATGACCAAAATAATGACACCAAAACAACTGGCCAATTAGGTTGGTTCAATACAATTACACAGTGATTCCAGAGGCAAAAATAAATTTGGTCATTTGGATGAATTAATTGTTAATTCTACCAAGAAAATGTTACCTGATACCCCTGCTGTTTAATCCAAAACATAAAATGAAACTATACCGCATACTTTTGGACCCATGTAGACTTTGCCAGTGATTTTCTATTCTTTCTTTCCTCTGAATCTTCAAGACCTGTCTGAGCTGTCAACAATGGTATGCCAATTGTTTACAAAACAGATCTCATTCACAGGGGAGAGAAAAGTCCAATATCCAGAGAAGCTGAAAATGAAAAAAAAAAAAAAAAATTGGATGAAACACTGACAGTTGCCTAGTTTTATTTGAAGTCATAAAATTTAAAGGATAGATAGAATGTCTGCAGAATCTAGGATTACTTTTTGGTTTGAGATTGTATTAAGAATTAATGTCACAATATTCTTTAGATATCACAAAACATTTTAATAACCAAATACCTTAAATCAGACAAAAATGGATACAGAATGCATTCTATAACTGTAGCATCTATAGAATTTTCCTCTTTTTTCTCCATTTCTATTCTGTGGTCCTTTCTGCATTTCTCAAAACTTTGCTAGAAATTTTAATGTGTTAAGACCGTATCTTGTCACTCAAAGTGTTGGAAAAGCTCTACATTATCTTTGTTGGGCTTTTATATTAGTTCTAAAGAGAATTACAGACATTTCCAATAATACTTCCAAGTCTATACACATGATGCTGCATTTGCATTAGTAAATTTAATATAGAGTTGAGCCATGTCACATCTTTTTTCTATTTTTTTCTTTCTTCCTCATTTTTCATTTGAGGAGGAAATTGATGGGAATTGTGCTACTGTGGGTTAATGTGCTGGACTGCAAGGTCAATTTGGACCACAAGTTTGGCAGTTCATGCTCATCAGCCACTCCTTGGAAACCCTATACAGGGTCACTATGAGTTGGTACCGACTCAATGGCACTTAACAACAATTATTATATAACTGTATTACTCAGGTAACTTGGTCTGAATATCAGACCTTTTTCTAAACATACTTTCAAGATCAAGTTCATCAGAGCAAGTAAACAACTGTTGTTTTTGATCACTCAGAATCCATTCATCTTGCTTTCTTAGCATTACTCGATATTCATATGGGGATCCTTCCTTCCTTTACTAATAGTCCACATGGTTGCTGTGGCTAAATTCATCCCCACTTTCTGGGATGACATGTGATCCCAGTTTACCTAATCAGATTATCTCCATCTCCTGGCAATAGCCAGTGGTCCAATTACTATCCTGAAATTCAAGTTGAGTCAATGAGGTCCAAGCAACACTAACCTCAGAATCCCTGCTGGAGTGATGCATACTTGAGACTGGTAAGACATAAGACTGCTGCGTCATCCCAGGAGACTCTACCAGAAAATGCAACCAAGGTCAAAAAGGTTGGAGATGAAGAGACAGCAACTTTGTCCTGATGAAAATCATTGAAGGTCTGCATCGCTCAAAACAACTTTATTTGTAGATTTTTCATTTTTATGAGCCAATAAATAACCTTTAGACCTGAAACTTGGTATTATGTCATTTGTTATTAAAAGATTCCTGATACATAAATGAAACGCTCTTGTTTTCCCCTTTCCCTCATAGACACACAGAAAGGTGAGGAAAATAAACAATCCTTCTGGTACTTTTTCATACCTTTATCCAGAAATCTCAAATTTCCATGGTCTAAGTTTCCAAGAACACAAGTTAAAGAAAAGATATCCATTCCCAAAATATCTCTGCCTAGTGTATCAGTCTTTAGGAAGCTGAAAGAGCAATACATGTGCCATCAAAGGACTTAGATTCTCCAGGAATACCCTTTGTGTGGTGGTTGTTGTTGCTCTTGCCAGTACCATTGAGTCGATTTCAACTCATTGTCACCCTGTGTAGGGTTACTGTGGAGGAGTCTGGTGGGTTTGAACCACCAACCCTGTGACTCAAACCGACCTGGAGGTCGAGTGCT
>NW_006408633.1:2733988-2743789 GCF_000296735.1 Chrysochloris asiatica
TACAACCCTGGTGCACACCTTTCTTAATTTTAAACCATCAAGTGCTCCTTTTTTTCTGTTTGAATAACTGCCTTTTGTTCCATGTACAGATTCCTTATGAGCACACGTAAGTGTTCTGGAATACTCATACTTCACAATGTTGTCAATAGCTTGTCATGGTCCACACAATACACTGATAGTCAACCATTATAGTTAGTCTGGGAGGAGTAACAGATTCAGTGCTTGGTTTCAGAACTAGTTGCCTTCAGTCAATCCTGAATTATGCCGAAGCCATAAGAGTCATATAAGAACTGAACTCCATCAGATTTTCAATGACTGATTAGTAGAAATAGATTGTCAGGCCAATCTTTGGAAGCACCTCCAGATAGACTCTCACCTTTTGGTTAACAATCAAGCACATTAATCACTTTTACCATCCAGATATTCTACTTGTTTTCAGAGGAGCTGGTGAATTCTTGTGTGTGAAACTGTAAGTTGTAGAATTAGCCTATTTGTCCTAGCTGCTACATGTAACTATATAAGAAAGAAACTCTGACTAGACTGGGCATGGTAAACAGACTTTGAAAAATGTTCTAAATGAAACTCATTTAAAAAAAATTAACCAGAAATGGAATTTCTTTCCAGTGATATCATTCTTAAGTGCCATAGACTCAATTCTGACTTACAGAAACCCTGAATAATGTTTCTGAGGAGTAGTTGATAGGTTTCAGTAGCCAACCTTGATTGAGATTAACAGCCCAGTGTAGTTCTGTAGCACCACAGCAATACTCATTGGACATGTATAAAATGCTTTCATTATTGTTTAAAATAAATAAATAAATTTAAAATAGCAAAAAGGTGGAGACAGCCTAAGTGCCCATCAACTGAAAAATGAATAAACAAACTGTGGTACATACACACAATGGAATATTATGCTACATTGAAAAATAACAATGGAGCTGCAAGCCACTGCATAACATGGATGAACCTTGAGGACATCATGTTGAGTGAAATTAGTCAGTCACAAAAGGAGAAATACTGCATAGGACCACAACTGTAAAAGACTAAGAAAAAGAACGCATACTAAAGGGGAGGAGGGATTGTTGCTGGTTACCAGGATGTGGGGGGGTGAGGGAAGAGAAGGTGGAGCACAGGGTAGGGAATAGACACAGGATAGTTGGGGTGCTAGGGAGGGGGGCAATACACAAGAAGGGAGAAGGGAGTGGAAGAACAAAGTAGGTGGGACAACAATTAGGCAGGTTTGCATGGGCTAGGTGGGACAGAGGTAAAGAATGATGTATGCACAACCTTGGAACAACAGGGCTCTGGGATACAGGATTGAGACATTGTTGGAATGAGGATAAAGGAGGGAAATAATGTTAAGATGCTTGGCTGTCTTTTGAATCTTGGTTTCCCTGGCATACCATTATAAAATAGACACTTGAAGGGGAGAGAAAGGACTAGCCAGAAACATCACCATAGAAAGCTTGTAAGGCTGTCTTCTGCCTATAACTGATTGGAATACCTAAAATGGGGCTACAATGTGCCCATTGAAGGAGGCTTCCTATGGAGCCTCTGCATTACATAAGACCATAGGTGGAATCCTGAACAGGATCCAGAATCTTCTGAGGTGGGAAATTTCCACTGGAAAGGTCAATCAGACCAACCTTGAGTGGATAGAAGAACAGAAGATACTTCTTGAAAGAAAGACCAACAGGGAAAATCCAAAACAATAAGGCAGGCTGACTGATTACTACAAGAACAAGCAAGTTGTTCGTCCAGAAGACATCAAGGCAAGTGGTCAGTTCCCCTCAGAGCAAACCCCTTTTCAAGACTAAGACTCAATGGGAGTACCCGTTCTGATTGGTGACCACATTCGTCACTGATAAGAGGAAGTGAGGGAAAAACAGCAATGAAGCTGCAAGCTAAGCCTTACCTCGTTCAATAGACTCCTGTGAACTGGGTGGAGACCTGGTTGGCCAGCAGTGTGGCAAGACCTGGATACTCTTGGGCCCAGAGTCAGTGGCATAGCCACAGAAGACTAGAGTGGAGAGTAAAGCGTCCAGCTGATAAGAAGAGAGGACATAATCATAAGAACACCCACACTTGCAGATAATACCCACTTGACCTGGCTTAAATGACTGGATGATTAGAGCTCAACTAGAAAAAGAAAGAAACGGAAAAAAAGAGTAATCTGATACATTTGATGAACTTGAGCTACACACTAAGACAGACTAAGAGGATCATTCCCACAGAGATGGATACCCAAAATAGGGAGGGGGGTCTACAATGGCAAAGAGTGACTAGCTTACAAGCTTTCAAGAGTAAGCCTAGATCCAGATGGCGTGGAGGAAAATAGAATCTCCACCAAGTAGTATTCAATCTGTCTGGGCAGGGCTGATGAAAGAAGATGCAGATAGGTCTCTTGTGATACAATAGAGAATCATTGTTATCAGGACTGATTTTGAGGGTTGGATATGTAAAAGTAGACATTTTGTAGCTAAAGGAGGGGAGTGATTGACCTAGGAGTCTAGGAGCGGAGGTCCCTGGGAACATCAAGGGAGAAGAGTGGAGAGTGGGACCCTACTCAGAGATGGAGGCAGAGACGATGACATGGAGAGACAGAGCGGCTGGGTACTCTAGACCCAGAAAGGGAGAGGGGCTGTGTGCTGACAAAGTGTGTGTGTGTGGGGGGGGGGGGCAGGTTTGTAGGCTATACCCTTTGGTTGGTTGATGATGCATGGAGGGGATTGTAATCATTGCAGTGAAATGATATATGATAGGATGAATGTAAAGCTAATGTTCTCCAATGTAAACTATCACATAATTCACAATAAAACATTAAAAATAAATAAATAAATAAATAAATAAATAAATAAATAAATAAATAAATAAATAAATAAATAAATAAATAAATAAATAAATAAATAAATAAAAGTATCTGAGAATAGATTTGGAGATTAAAACTCAAAAGGGAGGTTCATGGTTCAATAGGCTCAAATTATGGCTTAACTGTTTTATTTCTTGGGTTCATTTCATATTCAACTTCCACAGCAATAAACTTTCACCAAACACACATGACAGTTCCACTGAGGTGTCATCTTATAGAGACCCAGTAGGGCAAATGTTAAGCATTCATTTGCTAATCAAAATGTTAGCAATTCAAACCCACACTGAAGTTCTGTAGGAAAAAACCTGATGATCTACTTCTATAAAGAGTGTTGTTGTTGTTGTTGTTGTTGTTGTTGTTGTTGTTAAGTGTCACCGAGTCAGTTCTGACCCATAGCAACCCTGTTTTTGAGGAGCAACTGGTGAGCTTGAACCACCAACCTTGCAGTTCAAACAGCTTTGCAGTCTGGCACATTAACCCACAGCGCCACACCAGGACTTCCTATAAAGAGTACAGTCCAGAAAGTGCTGTGGGGCAGTTCTGCTGTGTCATGGGGATCACTATGAATCATAATCTACTAGACAGCACCCAACAACAGGTCATCTAACTCCCTATGTTCAAGAAATCTTATCCTAAATATTAAGTTTTTAACCTAGAATCTTACATCTGAATATAGTCTGACAACATGAAGGAAAATCTTCTTTGGAAAACTTTAGCTGACCAGAAAGCCTGGATTTGGAATTTAGAGACTGTGTGCTGAAATTTACTTCCTTCCTGGGCTGAGCAGGGAATAGTTAATGCCTGAGCTCTTTCCATTGGGAGTCTCAGAGAATCCCCAGGAGGAAAAAAGAGCAGTCATAGCTAAGGAAGGGCTGTGACAACCAGCTAGAGACTGGAGATAGGCCAGCCACTGAAGCCATGAGACCATTTAAATGAGGAGTTGTCTTTACTGTCCTTTCAGCACAAGCATGAAAACCTATAAAGTGATTGAAGGAGGAAGCTTACTTCCAATTCACACTTAAGAATTTCTCACTCTGCTTCATAGAAGCCTGAGTAACAGAAAATTGTGGAACGCAATTGGAAAAATACTTCCCAGACCCACAAGTCCATTGAATTAACAAAGGACAGGATGCAATTAATATACTTGCTGGAGAGTCAGCATGACCAAAGAGTAAGACTTTCTTTTCCTTACACATTAGCTACATATCTTGGTCCCTCATTAATTCTATTGACTGTTGGTTGAATAAGTGAAAACTATTACTGCAAAACATTCTTTGACTAGCTCACTTTTAAAAATTTATCCTCAACCACATTATTAGCATTTTCAGAATGTTTATAAACACATCATTCTTTACAAATCAAATTAAAATAAATTAACTCTCTCATTTAACACATTACACCTAAACAGATACAATTTTGAATAATCTATAAAGTATTAAGTGTTAAAAGTTTTTTTCTATAGAAAATGAAATATTTTAATTTCTTAAGAAAATCTCAAACATGTAATTAAACCTCAACATGTTGTTAATCACAATCCAGTCAGTTCTAACTCATGGTAATGCATAACAGAAGGGAAACATTGATCATTTCCTCTGTTGTCTTCATGATGGTTAGCTAATATATTTGAGTTCATCATTATGACTAACATAAGCATTTAATCTAAATCTTCTGCCTACATGAAAGTAGTTTTTAAAATGGAATAAAATAACCACAACTTACAACATTCTTACTACAAATAAGTCAGCATATAAAAAGATATTAAAGTTGACATAAATGTGCAAATTCCAACACTCATCTGTGTTTGTTATATTGTGGTGTCTTGTGCATTCCTGTGATACTGTAAACTATGCCACCAGTATTTTAAATACCAACAGGGTCACCAATGGTGAACATGCTTCAATGGAGCTTCCAAACTAAGACAGACTAAGAAGAAGGAGAGGCAGACCACTTCTGAATGGTTGTTATTGTTGTTGTGTGCCATGGAGTTGGTTCTGACTCATAGGACCCTGTATGGGGTTTCCAAGGCTGTAAATCTTTACGGGAGCAGAAAGCCTCATCTTTCTCCCGCGGAACAGCTGGTAGTTTCGAACTGCTGTCCCTGAGGTTCACAGCCCAATTCGTAACCACTATGCTCCCAGAGCTCCTTAGCCACTGAAAATCTTATGAATAGCATGAGAATATTGTCAGAAATACTGCTGGAAGATGAGTCCCTCAAGTTGGAAGGCACTCAAAATTCAGCTGAAGAAGAGCTGCCTCCTCAAAATAGATTTATATTAATGAAGTGAATGGAACAAAGCTTTTGCTGATGGGGCAAACTCAAAAAAGAGAAAGAGCTGCAAACACCCATTAATAATCAAAATGGGGATTGTACGGAGTAAGAATCGAGGAAAATTAGAAATCATCAAAAATGAAACAGAACACATGAAGACTGACTCTTAAAAATTACTGAGCCAAACTTGACAGATATTACCAATTTTGAATCATTCATATGATTTATTCTGCCAGGAATGACAAATTGAAGAAGAAAGGCATCACATTCATTACCAAAAAGAACATTTCAAGATCTTGAAGTAATATATTGTCTGTGATAGGATAGTACTCATACTCCTACAAGAAAGACCAGTTAATATCATTATTATTCAAATTTATGCACCAACCACTAAGACCAGTGATGATGAAATTGAAAAATTCTACAATTTCTTCAGTCTAAAATTGTTGAAATATGT
Organism: Chrysochloris asiatica; assembly: GCF_000296735.1. Taxonomy (NCBI): domain Eukaryota; kingdom Metazoa; phylum Chordata; class Mammalia; order Afrosoricida; family Chrysochloridae; genus Chrysochloris; species Chrysochloris asiatica. The sequence goes on from NW_006408633.1 coordinate 2,739,584, forward strand.
AATCAAGATGCAGTTATAATTATTGGTGATTGGAATGCAAAAGTTGGAAACTAAAGGGTAGTATCAATATGGCTTTGATGATAGAAATAATGGCTTTGATGATAGAAATGGTGCTGGAGATCACATGATAGAATTTTATCATTTAATTTTTGACAACTTCTAAAATTCCTTGAAGCAATCTTTGTACATTCCACACTTAGATTATTAATGAATGTAGCTATTTCTTCTTAATTTGAGTTGTGCCTCATCAGCAAATGAAGATTCTCAAAGATTTGCTCCATTCATGTCATCAGATCAAGTTTAAGGCGGCATCTCTTCCTCAGTCATGTTTTGAGTGACTCTCAACCTGAGGGACTCATCTATATCAGTCAAAGTTTCTCTGCTTTTCAGGGTTCACTTTTCCTTCTTCCTAATCTATTATGGAATTTCTGCTGAAATGTGTCCACCATGACTGACCCTGATGGTATTTAAATACAAGTAGCATAGTTTTCAACATCACAGCAAGCTAACACAGTACGACAAACTGACAGACAAAATCAAAGAAATCATTATTAAACCAAAAAATATCAGAATGTGAAGTTATTGTTTCTCAACATACCCTCAATATACATCTATACACTGCTGGAGGCAGTGTTTTCATCTCTGTAGCTCTTCCCTGAAGAATTCTGAGCTCTTTGATTGATATCACATGAAATCAGCAGTTTTAGCATCCTAAAGGGACTCAAATTGTATTCTTTTTAAATGTCCTTTGTGTTTGGAGAACAAAAAGACATCTGAAGGGGTGAGAACAGGACTATAGGGTGGGTTGAGTAAGGATTCCCAACAAACTTCTCATAAGAAAGTCAATGAAGAATGAACAGATGTCTTGTTGTGGTGGGAAAAAAATTCCTTGGTGCAACATTACTGTCCTTTTTCTTACCAAAGCACTTTTTTGTTTTTCATTTTCCTGTGTTCTTCAAGAAAATCTACCATGATTGTCTCTTTGGACTTCCAAAACAGCAGTCATCATAAGCTCCTGAGCTGACGTCTCTGTCTTGGATTGCACTGGCCCAGCAGATCTACCCCAAAACCACTACTTTGATTGGACTACTTGTTCTGAAGGCAGCCTAAGAAACCTAAGACAAGTAACTGGTTGCAGATGTTTAAATAAATTTTTGTTTAGGGTAATGAACTAGAACTGTAGTAGCAATATTTTTTGTTATTTACTATTTTATAACATGTTGACCACTGAACAACATAAAGACAAACAAATCAATATAAAGACAAATAAATCAATTATAAAGTAGGTGGTGATGGTGGTGTGCTGTAGAGTTGATTCCAACTTATAGAGACCCTGAATAGGGTTTTCAAGGCTGTAATCTTCACAGGATCAGAAAGCCTCATCTTTCTCCCATGGAGTGGCTGGTAGTTTCAAATTGCTAACTTTGAGGTTAGTAGTCAGACTCATAATCACTGTGCTACCAGAGCTCCTTCATAAAATGGAAAATGGACTTGAACAGACATTTCACCAAAGAGGACATTCAAATGACCACCAAGCATGAAAAGATGTTCAGTGTAATCAGAGAGATGCATAGCCAAACCACAGTGAGATACCACTCTTGTACTTTGGACTGTTGTCAGAAGGAACCACTCCAGGAGAATTACATCATGCTTAATAAAGTGGAGGCTCAGAGAGAACACAGGAAGATGCTCAATGAAATAACTGACACAGTGGCTACAACAGTGTGCTCAAACACAACAAGTATGAGGATGGCACAGGACCAGTCAGTGTTTCATTCTATTGTGCTTAGGCCCACTATGAGTCAAAACCAATTGGATTGAACCTAACAACAAGAACAAGATGGCAAAGATAAAAATTTAAAAATATATATTAGCAAGGATGTGGGGAAATTGGCACCCTTAACCATTACAAGTGGGAATTCAGAATGGTACAGGTGTTGTGGAAATTAGTGTGCAGTTCCTCAAATAATTAAAAGTATAACTACACTGTTGTTGTTTTTAAGTGCTGTAGAGTTGGTTCGGATTAATGGTGAGCCTGTATTGGGTTTCCAAAGAGAGGATGGTGAGTTTGAGTGCTTGGCTCCAGAGTGCCACACCAGCACTCCATAACAACATTATGATCCTGCAAATCTACTAGGTATATTCAAAATAGCATGAAAGCAGAGACTCAGAGGCTTGTACACCAACATTGATTTCAGCATTATTCACAATAATCAAAGGTATAAACAAACTAACAGCCCTTTAAAAGCTGAATCAATACAATGGATAAAAGATAGTGTTAACATAAATTGAAATACTGCCCAACTAGTAAGAGAAATTAAGTCTTGATATTTGTCATGATATGGATGGAGCTTGAAGACATTGCTATTATTAGGTGTTGTTGAGTTGGTTCTGACTCATAGTGACACAATGCTCAAAATAATAAAACAATGCTCAGTCCTGTGCCATCCTTACAATTGTTATGCTTGTACACAATGTTGCTGCCACTGTGCCAATCCATCTTATCAGGGGTCTTCCTCTTTTTAGGTGATCCTCCATTTTAACCAGCATAATGTCCTTCTCCAGAAAATGGTCCCTCCTGATAACATGTCCAAAGTATGAGATACAAAATTTCTCCATTCATCCTGACTTCTAAGGAACATTCTGGATGTACTTTTTTCAACACAGATTTGTTTGTTCTTCTGACAGACCATGGCACTTTCAATATTAATCTTCAGCACCATAACAAAAATGCATCAATTATTCTACAATATTCTTTATTCATTGTCCAAATTTCACATGCATAAGAAACAATTGAAAATACAATGGCTTGGCTCAGAAGTACCTTAGGCCTCAAACTGATATCTTTGCTCTTGAACACTTTAAAGAGGTCTTTTGCAGCAGATCTGGCTAACGCACTATGTCATTTGATGTTTTATCTGTTGCTTCCATGAATGTTGATTATGGATCCAAGAAAATGATGTTTTTGACAACTACAGTCTTTTCTCTATTTATCATGTTATTTATTGGTCCATTTGTGAGAATTTTTTTTTTTTTTTTTCTCTACAATGAGGTATAATCCTTACTAAAGGCTGTGGTCTTTGATCTTCATAAGTAAATATTTTAAGTCCTCTTCACATTCAGCAAGTAAGTTTGTATTATATGCATGTCACAGGTTGGTAATGAATCTTCTTCCAATCCTGATGCAAAGTTCTTCTTTATATAATCCAGCTTCTCGGATTTGCTCAGTATACATATTGAATGAGCATGGTTAAAGAATCCAACCTTGGCACACACCTTCTCTGATTTTAAACCATTCAGTATCCCCCTGTTCCAACAATTTCCTATTGGTCTATTTACTCATAAGTACAACCAAGTGCTTAGAAATACCCATTCTTCACAATGTTATCAATATCTTGTCAAAATCATTTGCACAGTCAATAAAGCACAACTAAAAATCTCCCTGATATTTTCTGTTTTTAGTCAATATCCATCTGATGAGATTGCTTACTCAATGTCCTCTTCTTAATACAGCTTGAATTTCAGACCATTACTTGTTGGTGTACTATTGCAGCTATTTTTAAATTGTTTTCAGCAAAATTTTTTCTGTGAATGTAATATTAATATTGTGTGATGATTTCCACATCCTTTTGGGTCACCTTTCTTTGGAATGGGTACAATCCAATAGATTGCCCAAGTAGCCATCTTCCAAACTTTTTGGCATGACTGTATGAGTGCCTCCAGTGTTGCATCTATTTGTTGAAACATTTCAATTAGTAATCATCAATTTCTGGAGCTTCAGTTTTCACCAATACCCTCAATGCATCTTGGACTTCTTCCTACAGTACCATCAATTCTTGATCATATGCTACCTCTTGAAGTGGTTCAACATCGATCATCTCTTTTTGGTACAGTGACTCGGTGTATTTCTTGATCTTGTTTTGATGCTTTTTGCATCATTCTGTATTTTGTCCATAGAGTCTTTAGTATTTCAAGGCAAGGCTTGAATTTTTTCCTTCAGTTCTTTCAGCTTACTGAGTATGTTGTCCCCTTTTAGTTTTCTAATTCCAGGTCTTTGTACATTTCATTATAATATTTGACTTTGTCTTTTTTTTTTCTACTCTTTGAAATTTTTTGTTCAGCTCTTTTACTTCCTCTTTTCTTCCATTTGCTTTAGCATTTTTATGCTGAGAAGTATAGTAAACATATGGTTTTATGATTTTAAAT
>NW_006408633.1:2744564-2750251 GCF_000296735.1 Chrysochloris asiatica
AGTTGAACAGCCCATTATTGTCATTGCTTTCAATAAATTGTATACTTTTAAAAAGTTGAATTAGCAAAAGTTTTGTAACAGATATACTGACAACAATCACACACACACACACACACACAAAGTAACTGCTGGGGCTGCTTCAGTGTAAACAAACACTTCATAGGATTTAACTCCTTGGTTTGTAAGAGTTGGGTCATGGTTTCATGGGACATCCCAGTAATTTGACCTAGTACTGTATTTAGTGATCATATTCTATCTTCTGTTTCCTTACGTTGTACTTGGTGTCTTACAAGCAGCTACCCAAGTAACAACAATTGATCTCTATTTGTGTGAAGTAACAAAGGAAGAACGAGAGTCAGGAATAGAAGGAAACAGAATGTGTGTCTAACTGACTCCATGAATAACTGTTTCTTTTGCCATGATACCAGAATTAGATAGTGCCTGGCTGCTATTATTGAACATTTTGATTAAAGATTCCACATAAGAATCCTAGTCAAAAGGGGGAAAATGTAGAACAAACTTTAAGATTCTCCTGGACTCCAGCCAACCCAGAGGCCCAAAGCTTGGATGAACCACTGACACAATTACCTTAAGAAAACCTTGAAACCTTAAACCAAAAATATCCCCAGAAATCTTAAAACCAAATAATAACTTAGCGTTCTGTGAAAAAAAATCACTGCCTTAAGCAAAATGTGGTTTTCAAAAGCTATCTATAGGAGACCCAATTGACAACATCATCTCAAGATTAGATAAAAAAAAACCTTAGGGGACAGGGAAGTTGGGTTAATGAGGAAGGAACAACACAGGAAGGAGGGCAAAGAAGGTTACACAGCTAGGTCATCAATGTCACTAAAGGGTGCGTGTAGAAACTGCTGAATTGTTGTATATTCTCAACAAAAAAAAATTTAAATATACTTTTTAAATTATATTTAAAGCTACTAAATTGGAGTAACTAAAGGATATGCACTGTACTGCTAACTGTAAGGCTGGCAGTTCAAACCCACCAGTCACTCATCAGAAACCCTATACAGGGTCACTATGAGTCAACCATCTCAATGACACTTAGCAGCAACAACATAAAGATGCATGATGGTGGTGGTGGTTGTGTGCCCTGGAGTCAGTTCCAGTTCATAGAGACCCTGCTAAGGGTTTCCAAGGCTGTAAACCTTTATTGGAGCAGAAAGCCTCATCTTTCCCTCATGGAATGGCTAGTAATTTCAAACTGCTGGCCTTGAGGTTAGCAGCCCCACTCATAACCAGAGCTCCTTATCAAGATGCATAATATATAATAAATTATATACAAAAGACATGTATATTCTAAATGAATTCAATCGGCAGAAATTCTTTAGGAAAGGGATTTATTTACATTTGTCAGCATTACTAAAAAAGCACAGAACACTTACAAATTAAAAACAAGAGCCAGCTGGATGTCAACTGATGAAATCCCCCTATCTTTGTCAGGAAACCAAACTAACATGCTTTTCCTGCTAATTTACACTTTACTTCACGGTTAAAGATACCTCAAAAGTGTTAAAGATAACAGTAATTTTGTAATCTGATCAAACTTAAAAAGGTACTATCTTTCCTTTTCTTATTCACAGAAAAAGTTGAGAAAGATATTTTCAACTATGATATTCACAGGCACTTTTTATAAGAAAAAGATTTTACTTCTAACATTGACTTCACTGTTTGCAAAGATTGCAAAGATGGCTGTGTTTAAGTGATTACTATGAAATGCAACTATATTCTAAACACAAGCTATTTTTCAACTGTATTGCAAAGGACAAAGGGCAGTGTTAGGTATGTTAGTACAACCAAGACAGAGTCATCAGAGACTCCTATTGCTACAGAAGCAATCCTGTATCACCTTATGATCCAGTGATGTCTAAAACAGCTCAACAATTTCCATATCCAAGGAAAATCCTGCTTCATCTTGTATTCTCAAAATGCAGAGTGACTTTTAGAACCGCCACAGTACACCATGGAATACAAAATCTCAAGACAAACCAATCCAGTGGCTATCAAGCCAATTCTGACTAATGGCAAACCTATGTGGGTCAGAGTAGAACTGTGCTCCCTCATCTTTTCTATGGTAGATTTTTCAGAAGTAGATTTCCAGGCCTTTCTTCAAGTCATCTATGTTGTTAAATTCTGTCAAGTTGGTCGAGACTCACAACCTGTCTAGAGTTTCCAAGGAGTGACTGGTGAATTTGATCTGCCAATCTTGCAGCTAGAAGTTCAATGCTTATCCTACAGTGTCACACCAAAATTCCAAAAATATTATGGAAGACTACAAATAAAATGCAATAGCTATGAGATACATAAGGGATAACTTATGAGGAAAAGAAATTATAATGAAATATATATCACCTGGGTCAGCTTATATGAAACTGAATTCAGTGTCTAATCCTTAAAAACTTTTTATGGATTTTTAAAAACTATTTGAAATGCGAAAATACACATACATCAAAGAAATCATATTTCTTCCTCAAATAGCAACATAAAGTTGTACTTTATTTTGAATGTCAGTTAAATGAAATTTCTATTCAAGTTCCTAAAATACTGCATCACACAGAATATATCTTCAGGAAAGTGGCATGTTAATGAAAACATCACTTTGTATAATTCCTGCTACTATGGAACCTTAGGAAGGTAAATATTTATGGGTGGACTCAAACCTCCAACCTTGTGATTATCAGCCAAGTGCATGAACCACTTCCACCACCCAGGGATTCCTTCATGGCAGACACCACCCTCTTGTTCCCAGTCCTTAAAATTCTTGTGGTCAGTGTGATCAATGTGATATGGCAGAGGGAAACTGAAACAAGGAACCAAAGGACACTTATTTATTCACCATTTCTCTTTTGCATACAGTTTTACACCCACAAGTAAAATCAAACAAAAACTTGTGTAGCCTAAGATAGCCCACAATTTCTGGAAACTGTTCCAAATATTCCTTCTTTGAGGTAATTATGTTATACAGTCCTAGCTTTTACTATTGTAATATAGATGTCAGTTTTATCAAACTGTACATTGGTCTTATTATTCTTCCCTTTGCAAGACATTTCACTTTCCCAAATAATCTAATCCCAAACCCAACCCACTGCAGTTGACTTCAAGTCACCATTGGGCTGCTCACCAAAAGCTTGGGGGTTTGAACCCAACAGCCACTCCAAGGAAGAAAGATGACTCTATCTGCCTCTGTCAAGCTTTACAGCCTCAGAAACCCTAGGTAGCAGTTCTTCTCTGTTCTAGAGAATTACTATGAACATCTATTACATGTTCCCTCAAATCCCATATCACTTCAATCTCCAACTTCTCTCTGTACAACAAGTTTTCAAGTTCTGAATTGATGTCATTTTCCTGTTTGTTTGTTTGTTTGTTTGTTTTCCTTCATACAACCTCCCACAAACATTATAATTATGTCATCTTAATCTATCCTTTCTGCTATGTTCCATAACCAACCAGTTCAGAGGTTCCTATCAGCTAATGTCTAAATCTCTATGAGGGTTTCCCAGAAGCTCTCCGTCTCAAATATCTTCATTCAGATCCCTCCTACCCACTGAAACTCTCATGATTCTCCTCTAACTTCATTTCCTTCAGACTCCTTGCCTGCTCAACAGTCTACAGTGCTCTAATGTCACTTATTATGAACATTTCAGGTCCTTTGGCCTTCAGGGCTTTCCACTAATATTACACCTCCCAGGATCTTATCCCACCTTCATTTCTCATTACCTCTCACCACAGCATCTTCTTTGCCACCAGCAAAATCTGCCTGTCATATCCCATATGTGATTTGCTCATTTTCATCTCTCTATATTTCTTCATGCAAACTTCCCATCCGCTGTCCTAGAAATTTTATTCTTGCTGTCTCCATCAGTGTCTTACTTCTTTCAAAAATCCTACTTCCAATTCATATCTTCATCAATTCACTCTAAATTAATTGCAACCAAATATGGGATTTCTTTGTCTTTATCCCCTCAAAATAAGGCCATCCTTTAGGGTATTTGAGGGTGGAAGGTATGAAGACCAAAAAGAGATCCAGCAGAATGCAGTGGTTTAGATGCCAACAGCCACATATTGCTTGATTCAAACAAATTTAAAAGAAAATATCTTGCAAATAAAGAAAATTATCAAGGATATTAACAAATAAGCAATGCTCTCTTGTTCATGGAGGTTTTCATTAAGGAAATGTTTATGTACAATAACAACAACAAAACACAAACAAATCTGTTTATCTAGAGTTCAATTTATGGTAGCCTCCTGTGTTGCAGAGTAGAAGTATTACATAGAGTTTCCTTGGTTGTAATTTTTATGGAAGCAAACCATAAAGTCTGTCTTCTTAAGTACCACTGGATGAGTTTGAACTGCCTACCTTTAGTTTAGTGATAGAATGCAAAGCAGCTTTACCACTCAGGGACTTTATAGTAACAAACCTACAATTTTTAAGACATGCTACAATGAATAAATCTGTCTCTGGAAAAGTAAAGTTTAGCAAAGTTTCATCTCACACACTTAGGACATGTTATCAGGAGGGACCAGACTCAAGAGAAGGATATAATTTATGTTAAAGTAGAGAGTAAGCAAAAAAGAGGAAGTCTCAACAAGAAGCATTGACACCGTGGCTGAAACAATGTGCTCAATCATAATAAGCATTGTGAAAATGGTGCTGGACTGGCCAGTATTCAGTACCTTTGTGCATAAGGTCACTGAAGTCATAACCAATTCAATAAGGCCTAGTACAAATGAATAACACACTTGGATGTTGAACAAACTGTTGCTGAAGTTAATTCAAAAACTATAGTAACAGTCCATTGACAGGAAACTGCCAGAAATTCAATACAGATTGAGAAAAGACAATGGAATGAGAGATATCATTGCTGATGTCAAATGGATCTTGGCTGACGGCAAAGAATTTCAGAAATGTGTCTATCTGTGTTTTAAAGACTATGCAAAGGCATTAAGCTGACTGAATCCTAACAAATTATGGGTAGTATTTCAAAGAACATGAATTCCATGTGGAAACTAAGAGCACAATCATTCAAACAGAACAAGGAGATACTGTCTGGTTTGATACTAGAAAGTTGTGTCATTTCACCATATTCAATCAGTATGCTGAGCATATAATTTGAGAAATTGGACTATATTAAAAATATTGCAGTTTTAGGATTAAAGGAAGACTCAGTAACCACCAGTGATATTAGAAGAAACAACCTTGCTTGCTGAAAATGAAGAGAACTTGAAGCACTTACTGATGATGATCAAAGAATACAGTCTTCAATAAGGATTACATTTCAACATGAAGAAAATAAAAATCCTCATCACTGGACCAAAAAGCTATTGCTTTTTGATAAACAGTGAAAAAAATTTAGTTATCACTTAAATGCACAATCAGCGCCAATTGAAGCATCAGTCAAGAAACCAAATGATTTATATCATTGGACAAATCTGATGCAGAAGACCTCTTTAAAGTGCTAAAAAGTAAAGGTGTCACCTTGAACCCTAAGGCACACCTTATCCAAGCTAGACAATGAATAAAGAAGACCAAAGAAGAATTGTTAGTAAATAATTTATACTACCAACTCAGACTCTTTCCTGAACTCAAATAACAGAAAATCTCTTTTGGGTAACAAATAGATACCTCAAATTTAGCAAGTCCAAAAGTGAACTCCTGAGTTCTGTCTCAA